>NW_026731622.1:20000-275000 GCF_028476545.2 Physella acuta | reverse complement strand
CTTTTCGTTGAAGAGAAGATCGTCAAAGATTTAGTAAAACAAAAAGGTTTCATATCCGCTCTCGATCAAAACAGAAATACGCATCCGTGTCTTAAATGGTGGGCACAATAATAAAAAAAAAAACTAATTTTTCTCTAACCCATTTAGAGCGATATATAATAAATAAGGTTATATCTCATGTATACCTTTTTTAAAATATTTCATTACTATTTTTAAGATGGACATAATATGCTGATAATCAAAGATCTAGGAAATACATGAAAAATATTATTTTCTTCTAATTTTTGTGACAAAAAGGTGTTTAAACGTTTTAATATAATGAGATGTATTTACAAAGAAGATCAACCTATGCAAGTAACTTGTCCATTAACTGTGATGTTATTGCTGCCATCAAAACATGAACAGATGTAGCCTCCATTGGTGTTTGTACAGTTTTGTTGACAATCGTTCAATGTTTTATTGGAGCATTCATCGATATCTGCGAGAGCATATTTGATTTTGTCATTAGAAATTGTCATTTTCAATTACCATCCTATACAACATTGTGAAACTTAGACGAGTAATATGTTAAAAACGATCTCTACAATTTACCTGTAAGACAGCTACGAATGTAATATAAAGAAAAAATATATTTTAACGATTTAAGTTGTATTTGTGTGGAAGTACCCAAGGCCTTTGAATGTATTTCCGTGTTTGTTATATCATTTTGTGACGTGACTTTAATGGTAGTGGAGAAACTGAGGACTACTAAGAGCAAATGCCAGTTCTCAAACATGCTCCCCAATATCATTTAATTATTCCTCTACCTCGTAGGAATTTTAAAGAAGTATCGCACATTATAATAACATATTTTATTCGCGATATAACATCTTACTTGTATTTTTCAAAAGAAATATCAAGTAGCGATAAACCATTCACTTATTAAACGTTTGCCTAATTTAAGATTATTTTAACGTTCATTCTATTTAATAACGGGACAGTTTTTTTTATAATTATGCTAACAAATATGAAATATGGGGTCTATGGTACGTCCTAATTGTAGGTATTTACAATTGCTTTAAAAAACACAATTTTGAAACTCGTACATGTTCAATAATATATTTACCTGTACACATAGAATGTCCGTCTATTAACTGATACAGGTAGCCTCCCTCACACTCGCATCTGTAACTCTCGTAGGTATCAATACATATTTGTTGACAATCGTTCAATGTTTTATTTTCACAATTATTTATCGCTGGAAGAATATGTTGAGGTTTAATATCAATAGAAGTTTAACAGCACCCAAAGTGCTTATAGAATGGTTGGGGCAATACAAGAACAGAACGCTAGAGAACATATTGAGTAAATCCTTGCCGACGTTTAAATACCATAGTAAAGTTCAAGGTTTAACGATTACGAAAGAAAACCATTAATTAGTAATACTAAAACTCATAAAGGTAATACTTGATTGAAAGACAAGCTAGACTAGTAACAAGAAGATATTTAACACACTTTACAATATGGTAAAAAGAAAACACGAATTTCAAAGACACATCTATTTACTTTTCTTTACGGACCAATAGAAAATGAAATAAAATCTTGACTGCAAGATGAGAACAAAATAACCGAAATCACATCAACGCATCAATGCGTTGTATTTTGATTTAAGAAATAAATACATTGTTTCAACATATTATAATGTCTTTACTGAAATGGATTTACAAAGCTATCCTTCTCTTACAACAAAAGTATTAATACTAAACTTAATTTCTTTTATACATCACTTGTTGTTGAGAAACCACATTATGATTACATGAAAAAATAAAAATAAAAAGTTACATACCTTCAGAGGAAAACAATAACACATCAAAGGGAACGTGCCAATTCATTATTTTAAAGAAGAAAAGTACATATAATAATTTGCATTACGAGATTTGTAAATAGAAAATAACGTACCCATCACAAACAACTTATACTTACGATTGCCTACTTTAATGAAACTCATCACACATGCCTTTTACTTACGAATGACCTTTTCAATGGAGCCACTAAATTATACTTAACAATGCCATTTTAAATGTACCTCATTAAACATAAGTTATACTTACGAATGACCTTTTTGCATATGAAAGGAATCGGAAGAGAACAATCTATATCAACCCAGGCATCCGAACACAGACAAAGGGCAACACAGTTTTGACTCGTTCCGCCGCTAGGTTCATCTGTATGGATTAACATAATGATCATACAACATGACGACATAGAAAGCACGGCGATGTTTAGTTTGAAAGTACACATTTTGTTTTTAGCTAGGAACAATTTCTGACATTTTAAAATATTTTTATAGCAGCATTTATCGTTTAACTTACTTAATCTACAATTAAATATATAACAAATTTTTTATATGTATAAATTACATAATGCGCATATATATATATATATATATATATATATATATATATATATATATATATATATATATATATATATATATATATATATATTATACTTACTGCTGCCCCATTGTATGTAAACATTTTTTGTTCCATCCACCCATTCCCATCGACCCTCTTGTCGCTCATCAGAAAGTCCAATCCTAATTAAATAGCTGTTTCTTTTGTAACGAGCTGTGTGATATTAACAAGATATTAACTTGATCTTCAGCTTAAGGTGTTAATTGAAAAAGTAGCTAGTTAACATATTTTGAAATACATTTGAAGCCCCTTTCCTTCCTTAAAGCTTAATCCTTAAAACGAATTACCATTAATGTAATTGTTTTCATCTTCAGAAATTATGGAAACCAAACTCCCGCCGTTCTGCAAACAGTAACTGTGTGCTTCATGCATTGTTACATTCATATTTACATAGGAGTAGTAAACATCTGTTCCATTTCTTCTCTGCCATGTCAATGGTAAAGCTGAATAACAGTCCATGTTTAGAAAAAAGCGAACGATCATTGTATAAGTACTTCAAATAGTTAAATTACTTTATACTGTTTAGTTTTATGTATGGTTCATCATTAATCCCCAATGATGAAAAGTAATAGGTATAATGCCGTTATTTGATTCTCTATTCTATACAGTGTGTTTCCCTAGTATAATAATTTGTACTTATTTATATATATTTCGTTCATTTTTCTTTGCATTTCAAACCTAGTGAAGGTACCTATTGAAAATATTTTTTAATAGAACACAGGTATGTAAACATTAATTTTAATATGAACAGAAAATGTAAGTCGTGTTAAGTTTAAAAAAAAATTCTCTGCTATAAATGAACGTATAAATATTCAACGTATAAGATGTGAAGCTGAACTCTTACTTACCTATTGTTATTGCGGTCAGCACCAAGAACAGACATATAAACATTCTTGTTCGTTATCAGGATGAAAGAAGTTCTATGCAAGATGCTTTAAAAATGCTTCAAAAATATAGTAATTATATATATATATAATATTAAGCTTCCATTTCCATTTATGTATTTGCAAACCAATCATTAATTTAGAGTTCTAATTTTTAAGATGATGAAACAAAATATTAAGAAGAAAATGTTGTCTTAATAACTTAATTAAAATATACGAAAATGGACTATTATTCGTGTTTTTTAAAATCTAGATTATTTTAATGGTAATAAAACACAATTAGTTACATGAGATTAAAAAAGGATGTTAGTTGAAATATATATATTTTAAAATCTATATTCAATGAAACACATATGAGTGCAGGTAATATTAATTATTTTATGAATTATGAAAACATACAATAATAAAGCGGGAGTTATCTCCCCTAAACAGGTATATTCTAATATACAAGTAAAGGCGGGTGGCACTTTCATGCAATCAGGATATAGAAATGTTTTTATTTGGTTTTTTAATACTTTCATTTTTTTACTCTCTCGTATACAGAATATAGAGGAAAAAATGTAATCGTGCATAAATTTTTTTTGACAATTCATACACTACACAATTACAAAAAGTCAAAAGTAATAAAACACCCGATCGGGTTACAAACCAAAAACCATAGAAATACAACCCAGAAACTGAAATATTTCACACAGGCCTCGACTTTCCCTCAGAATATCTCTTCCTGTGCCACACACCACATTCACGAACGAAAAAATCTCGTTCTCAGCCGAAGTACACAGACTGCACACAAGAAATAGTTCCTAATACAACAATAACGAACCATATGACACAAACCATGAAGTTGGACCATACACTAAAACAAACGTAGCATAAATAATTTTTAAAAATACTAACAAACACACAAAGCAGCCCTAAACCAAGATAACCGAAATAATTCCCGCGCCATAATCGCGGACTACTTAATTAAGAACAATAACAATCCTAAACAGGAATAAAAAGCTATATTCACTTTTTTATATAAAGTAGTAAAATAACAATACTAATTAAATTAAATGACTCTCCGGCCCCTTACACTAATAGTGCTAATGACAATGGTAATCGTTAAAGAAGTGTTTTAAAAAATATTAAGAGTAATGTAAAACAAGATACATACAACAAAGTTTAGTCTTTATATCCACCCCAAAGTGTAAAAAAAAATATACACATCATAGTTTAGTCTTAATATCCGCCCCAGCAATGTGTACAATATAATGGTGTGTTACACTCCAGCGACCATTCAATAGCAAAAACGCTGGTATTACGCGAGACACGGATATAGAACTAGAAAAATCTAAGTTGAATAAAGTTAAATTTAACAACCAACACACAGAGCAATACTGTATCGATTCAAAAATAATTTATAAATTAGGGTTTTGTGATTTCTCAGTGTGGTATCAATATTTAATTAGATAATTAAACATTTAATAATATAACATATAATAAATCATTTTTAAAATATTTTAGAGTTTAAAATTTGAAGGAAAACTACGTAATTTTAAGGTATTAGTATACAATTTAAAACAGATAATATAATCTTAATGTTTTCAAAAAGTATATTCATTCTTTCTTGTGAGTGATGTAAACAAAATATTATTACCTTAAGCTTAATGTATTGGCGGAAGTGAAACTTAACGAAAGGGGCTGAACCTTGTAATGAAACAACTACCTAATACATTTATCAGTTATCTTTCGTTTTGTAATGACGTTAACGTTGAGGGTTCTACGTACAGTTTACCCATAGCAAATAACATCATCCTCATCTCCAATCAAATACTAAATTATAAATGTATGTACATCAAACACTCCCCCATATATATATATATATATATATATATATATATATATATATATATATATGAATATTATGAATATATATATATATATATATATATATATATATATATATATATATATATATATATATATATTCATAATCTCATAATATAAAAGCAAGGAATATATCTGGTTGAGAAAATGTTGTTATTTGGCTATTTTATTCGTTGAATACTATCTTATATTGATATTACTTATTTAAAACGTTTTATGCGACTAGTGACACTCATGCATTTTTACCACTGCACGTTTCTTTCTTACCTGCCTGGTACTAGGAACTCTAAGGTTAAATTTCATATTAAAAAAAGAAAACATACCATGTTTACATACTGGAGTATCCGTTGCATAATAAGTCATATTTCGAATGTATTCGAGTTAGTGACTTTCGGAAAATCTTATAAGTTGATGAGACCACAGTTCTCGTTAGTAAAATTTTTGGCTGATCTGTTTGATAAACCATTTTGATTTTAAACTTTATTTTTAAAATTCTAAATCATAATAACGAACGAATGTAACATGATTGTAACAATGAATACTAACTTTTGCCCTATTGCACATATTTTTTTAAACAAAGTAGACTTATTATTGAATTAAGGCTAGATCTTATTTTATGTCTTAAATAATTTTTTTTTATAAAACTAGTCAAATAAAACATAGTAACACCTTAAATTATAACAACATTACAAAACAAAGCATACCTTTTTAAAATTGAATGTGCTGGTCTTAAACATTTCAAGGAAAACATCGGCATAACGAAAAACATCGGTACAAAAACAGTATTTAACTCATCGAGGACTTTAGTAACGAGTTGATATATTACAGTAAATTCTTAAATTGTAATTTTGGTGAATAGATTGTACTCAAAAAATTAAGTTAACATATAGTTAGTTTTATTAAAACATTAATTTAATTCTAATTACAGTTAATGAATTAATATGATAAAACATGTTTAAAAATTAATGAAAACTCAATTTACGTATGCAAGTAAAGCCGTCAAAACATGAGCACCTATAACTACCAACTGTGTTTGTACAGTTCTGTTGGCAATTATGTTCGGATGAACATTCGTCTATGTCTGCAAAGTGAAACATTAATTGGTCGATTTAATTGATATAGGTTTGCGATTAACTGTTTCAAGCTAGCAACATTTTTATGATTTGTTTTATTTTTTAAAAATCATTTATTAGTCACTTGAATGAAACGACACAATTTAAACTTTAATAGCTCAAAGCTTACAACTAACGTATTTTTAAATTGCTAAATCGCTTATTAAAATAATCAGTAAGGTTAACAATTGCTTGAAATAATCCATGATTTGTTTACTTAGACACAAAAAACGAAGAGAAGACATAGGAAAAAGAATATAAGAAAAAGAAAAGTAAGCTTGGTTACAACCTTGACATAACTGTAAAGTATCGTTGTACAAATAGCCATCTTTCTTTTTATAAGAAATTATAGTTTGCGTTGACAGTTACATATAAAGAATTAAAAATATTTTTACTTTATAATGCCTAGCTAAAGCTTAATTTAAGTTGCTTTACTATCTACATTGATTTGGTTTATTAAACATATTATGAAAATGTATTTCTTCATATATATTTATAGTTCTAGATTGAAAAACAACTTTTGATAGAACTAGAACAAAAATATTTGTCTACCTTGACATAACAGTTTAGTACTGGAGTATACATATCCATCAAAACATGAACATGTGTAGCCGCCAGGAGTGTTAGTACAGTTTTGATCACAAGAATTCAATTTTTCATCAGCACATTCGTCTACGTCTGAAAACGTTGCAAAAAGCGTTTATTCAAAATATAATTTAAATTGCATCTTAGAGAACATGTATGCATTCTATAACACGTAGTAGATGCAGTTGTGTACATATTCTGTTTTTGTACTGGTTAACAGGTCTATAATATACGCTTCTTCTTCGTCTTCTTCGTTCTTAATTTTTAGTGTTGGAAGGGATCGAGCCTTATCTGCCAGAGGATTTGAACTCGAGATTTTTTAGAATTTATCAACCATGAGCTTTTTGCCGACCCGACCACGCTTCCATCACAATTAAGGATACGTGTCAACTAGTTATGCGCCATTGAGGCCATTGACTCTGATTTCAGCCTGTTTTTCTTTATTGATTTGCTTCCATAGCCTTTGTCCAACCCAGTGGCGTAGTTAGGATTTTTGGGCCCCTATGCAAAAATTATCAGTAGGCCCCCTTCGTCAGCCTTTCGGCTACAATGGATTTAAACATAGAAATCATCTGCTACTTTTGATGGAGAATTTCAAAAATAATATAAATAATCTGTACATTTTATATTTTATACGTTCGGATTGTGTATTTATAATATATTAGTGTGTAGTTTTGTAAAACTATTACAAGCTTACAGTTAATTTGTTTTTTAAGTAAAAAAGCACAGTAGCATCACTAGGCGGGGGGCAGAGGTGCGGTCCACATCGGATGACAACTTTTAGGCGTGACACTATGACAAGACATTGTAAAATTTACTGTCGAAACGAAGTTCTATCAAGCTAAAATAATAAAGATTAATGAGAGAGGGTTAACACCTCTCCTAAAATGCAAAATTGTTGGGGACGATGATGTGACACCTTTAGTAAACACTTAGGATAACACCCGACCTTGTGACGCTACTTTTCAAAAATTGCTCATGATTTATTTAGATTTGTTTTTATGCTTTTACGTTTGTAAATTTATTAATAAATTCATTGGGATCTACTTTAGCTACTCCCATTTGTTCGATTGTGAGAATGGCCAAGCTACTGACCCACTGGGCATATCTAAAATTTGTTTCATAACAAATATCATCATCATAATGGGCAAATAATGAGAACCATCATAGACATCAAAATCTCCCTTCCTATCACCGTGGAATGTTGAAGAATGCTTATACTAACTAGGATACCCTTCCGCGTTGCTGCGATCTAGTTCCACATACCAGGGTAACAAAACAATTTGTGTGGGTTTCATCAACGCGTTTTCAATTGTGTGTTTTTAGTCGTGTGACTTTGTTTTCTAAAACTGAGAAAGGTTTAGTTAAGATGTAAACAACGCCACTGCTATATTTTTTTCGGAATTTCGTTGCGGGGGCGCGGTTCGGTCCACACTACTGCTCAGACGCCTCTGTGTTTGCTGTAGGAAAGCATTGAGTGTACGTTAATCATCTTCCGTTATTGTGAGGTTCAATACCTTTCGGCGACAGCCTAGGTGTCAGGGGCGTCACATGAGTGACTTGTATTCCACCGTAGGTAGCCAGATGCAACCTTTACCCCTTGTAGAATACTTGTGTAATTGGTGTCATCTGTACGAAAGCCGCGCCTGTTGCAGTTTGACGTCCAATCAACGGATCTCGTGCACTCAGGTAGCCGCAGGATAACTCGTGAGCCCAACCATCATTACTGCTGATGCGCTAGAAGACACCTCTTATTTGATTTAGTAATTGATTTTAGTATCCCGACATATCTCTAGTATATGGCGCTCATTAAAACGAATATAGGCGACCGTCGGGGTGCCGGCTAATGCGCCCGTGCAATTTGTCCGCTGAATCAAGTAGTAACGCTGACACAATGCGCCGGACACCCAATCAACGGACCCCAGGAGCAAGATTGCCACTGGGAAACTCTGGGTGGCAAACCGAGTGGGGGAGGGGGGCGCCCACAGAAATAAAATAAAAATTTAATGGCAGAAACCTCCCCAAAAGTCAGAGTTTCTTTCAGGAAAAATGTCTGGGAAAAAAACAACACTTCCGTTGGCGTATTCTCAAGTTTCTTGGCGATTGGATGAAAACCAAAACTTGTTAATAGCGCCATATTGTTTAAAGATTAATTAGATCAACAAATGAAATGTCATTAAGGTAAAGATATAGTGATATCATTAAGGATGGGCCATGTTCGAACCCCCCCCCCCCCCCCCCACTGAATCCTGCTACTTGTAAAGTACGAAAGGACGGGGGCCTTTTTGGAACTTTTAATTTAATTATTTCTACAATAGAAAAGAAACAGATTTTTCATTTTATTTTTTAAATTATTTATATAAAAGAAATATAAAAATTCCAACTTAAAACGTTTTAATTTTTTAAGAGGGAAAAGAGCCCCTAAACGCCTTGGGTCCCTATGCCTTGCTTATGCTAGCCTTACGGTTGCTACGCCACTGGTCCAACCAAGAACAAACTACAAAACTGCAGTTGTTTGATTTTGGAGTTGTCTCCCATAGAAGAGTGGCTGTCGCAAGCTAACGAGTCTCATCTGCCCGAGGGTTCGAAATCGAGACTTTTCGGTTTAGCACCATGAGCTTTACACACTAGACAACTCCGAATCCCTCGCTTCTTACTCTGTAATAATTTTTGAAAATATTTGAATTTTGTTTTCTTTTTTGGACACTAAGTGAGTATATGACTACCGATAGCTTGCATAGCACGTGTAACAGGTACTAGTTGCAAGTAAAATATACATCACACATTTATACATATATCATACATTTTTTAAAAACTATTTCGTGAGTGTTTTAATCATTTCAAGTTTTTTTCCTGAGTCATTTTGTGCTATGATATTTTTACAAGTGTACTGTTCTTCATTTATTTCTTAAAAACTTAAGCTAAAAATTAAATGCGAAAAAATGTAAATCTATATATTATTATACGTACTTTCAATAATTCGTTTGCAAACAAAAGTCATTGGAACACTGCATATACCATCGTGCCATGTGGGAAAGTTCCAAGTAGGGATAACACCACAATTCTCAGTAGTCGTGTTATTTGGCTGATCTGTCAATACAAGCTTCTTGTAAATATAACTTTATAAAAGATAATTTGATTCGAAATTATAATCATACTGTAAGATTAAACAAAAAGAATATATATTTTATAAACGCATTATTTATGTCATTAATGGGCTAACTATTTGCATTATTGGAACTTACAGTTATCCCAGTTCGTGTATACAACAGGAGATCCATCTTCCCATTGCCATTTACCTTCTACTTTTATATCCGACAGTCCGATTGAGCAATAGTAATCAAAAGACCTGATATGATCTGACGAGGAAAACGTCCAAAAATATAATTTTAAAAAATTTCACTATTAATGTGATTAAAGTATGCATTAATTACAACTAAATTAGCGAATGTTCAAACAAAGGAATTCCTCTGTCATTACTTAGCAAAAATCAACTCTACTAGACATCTGAAAATGGGCTCCCGGTCAAAAATCCCTAGACATAAATCCCCCGACAATAAACCCCCTGGATATAAACCACACGCGACATGAACCCCCTGAATAATACCCCCCTGACTGAGGTTTATATAAGGAAATAAAAACGATTATTTGGCGTTCACTTGGTGTGCGATTCTTTTTTTTACGAGATTCTATTCTATTATAAAAAGTTTAAGTAATTAAAAAAAAATTAAAAATATTGTTTATGTCCCGAGTTGCCATCCCCCGTTGTGTTATATTAGAATATTCGAGAAAGTTTTGGGGAGATCACTCCCGGTTTATTTTTCTAATGAGTGTTCACGTCGCGGAGGGTTTATGTCCAGTGGGTTTATGTCGAGGGATTTTGTCCAGGGGTTTTTGTCCTTGGGGTTTATGACCCGAAACCCTGAAAATCTATATATTATATATAAATAAAAATTGTTTGTGGGTTTGTTTGTTTGTGGGTTTCTTTGTGGGTTTGTCCTTTATGCATTACTACACCTTTCCTCCTATAGCCATGAAACTTTAATTTTTTTGCTATATACGGTATATAAAATTGATTGCGGTTGGACGCCGTTCATCCGATTGCCATGCCATGAAACTTAGGGAAGTTGATGAGAATAATAAGTCTTCTGCTAAACTAAAATTATTTGCGGCCCATGGGATGCAATTTTAGTCAATACACGGTTTGGCGCCTGGAGTTCCACATCGGCTATCTTATCACTTGATATAATTTAATTGGGCGTCCTGCATATCAGGTAAGTTGTCCTACTATATTCAGCGGTAAAACTGATACAGACGCAACCGCTGGCGCTCCGGCGACTGCGTGACCCGAAGCGCCCTGGGCTCTCCTGTGAGCACCATGACGCCTACATTCATTTCATTAAAGGCTATACGTTAACGACACGATGGGCAAAAAAAATCGTTACTATATCAAATTAGTCGCGCCCTCTAACTCCCCCGCAGGGGCAATAAGGCACCGCGGGCTTTACGTTGAGCGCTAAGGCGCATACGTTCATTTTTAAGAGTGCGATAGGCTATGGATAAGATGAAGCATTATAGTCAATCACTAAATTAAATCAGGCGCGTTCGCCGGAGTCCCGAAAGAGTGCGATTAGCGACCCGGGCTATCCTATGAGCACTATGGCGACTAACTTAGTTTGAAATAGCACACAACAATAGTGACAGTGGTACACGACATTCGAAACCTAGCAAGGTGCCGTACGCGGAGCCCATGCAGTGGCGTAACAGGAACTCCCGAGAGCGTCCTACTACGACCTAAAATCTGGGCGGTCGTCGAAGTTTGTTCTACCTCATTGTTACTGAGAGTAATTAAAGTACACTCAAGGCTTTCATACATAACGCCCTGTGGTGTGCTCCGCGATAGTTTGGGCGAATCAGTGCCCAGATAAATAGGATCCAAGAAATAGCGTCGGCTTTTTGTACATTTAAATAACTCAGTTTTATACAAAATAAGGTAGCGCGTCTAAGAACAGGGTAGGTAAAGCATTGATAAAACCCTCTTCAAATATTTCGTCCAACTTTCTTCTGAGACCGCGCAAACGCGCTGAGACGGGAACATTAGTTGAATATAAAATATACAAATCATTACCATAATATTTTCGAATTTAATATATAAAGTTCAATTCTGTATGTTTATTTGTAACCAAGGATTACAAAGGCATAAAATAAAAAAATTATATTTCTATAGCGTTAAGTATTAAATGTCTAAAGTGCTCATCGTCTATTAAAGGTGTTGTGAAACCATTTTCATTTCTCAAACGTATAGTTATAAGTGTCGGCATGTTCATTAAACAAAATTTAAAAAAAAAATATCTTTTACAAAAATTCTAACTATGTCGGAAAAATTGTTTACATTTTGTTCCTTAGCACTTATTATTTCCCTTGTTAAATTAGGAAAACACAATTAATTCCCTTAAAAACATTTTCCAACACCAAAAACAAAGTAATAAAAAGTAAACCCCCCCCCCCCACCATTTGTAGTGTTTTTCTTTCTTTTGTTTTGTTTTAATTTTGGTTGGTTGTGGTTAGGGTGTTTTAGTTTTGGTTGGTTGTGGTTAGAGTGGGCAATGCCGGGTATATGCTGATTACTAAACACGCGTCATGGTCCTTTACAGATAGGTTTTTCACAGAGGCCAGTGCAGGGCCTGGCCGGGACGGCTAGTATAGTATAAAGGCAATATGTTGTGCCTATTTTATAGTATTAAGAAATATACGTTTATCCAGTCAACATATTTTTAAAAACTGTACAGGACATTTCCGTAAATTTTTCCCGATACTTTATGTAACCATTTAGGATATAATAACGATACAATTTATAGCAAAGCATTATCTTATACGGTCTACAATTAGAAAGTAGAATTTCATAAGGTTAAACATGCAAATAGGTCATTGATTAACAAGTATGTTTAGTTAACTGTAGACGAGACGTTGAGGTACAGATGCAGGTTGCCTATTATTATAGTTTTATGCCAACTTACCCCCCCCCCCCCCTCAAATGCTGGACCTTTCACATTATAACACTTGTAAAATCGTCTAAAAGGGAAAAATGCTCGAATGGACCGTTATTATTTTTAGTTGAAAAAAATTGTATTAATTTGTAATGTTTTTTTTTAATAAAAGACCCACCTGCTATAAAGTCCTGCTCCTCCTGTGACGTTATACTGGCTAAAGTGCTGTTGTTGGCTGTACAAAAGTCCCTAGCATCGTACCATGATATCCTTGTTGAATTGAAGAGATACTCAATGTCTGTCCCATTTCGCTTCTGCCAGGCCTCTATTGTAACTTATAATAAAGAACATTTTAAATATTGGTTAATAAATAATATTTTCGTGATTAATTATTTAAGATAAGAGGATATTAATTAGATAAGCAGTTGTTTTACCGTACCAATCGAATATCAATTTTATTTTAATTAAATTGAATCCCTAGACTTTCCAGCTACCTCACATCGAAAGCGGTAACAGAGTGACCTCTCATTATAACCTACTTAGTGTTTCTGAGTAGAGGCTTTATAGCATGTCTACAATCCCAATAAAATTAGCTATCATTTTGTAGATAGAAATATGTAGTAATAAAGGCAACATGTGTAAAGCTTTTCGTTTTGTCGAATACATTCTTATTATTGAATTTGGCCACAACATGTTAATATATTGCTTTCTGTGAACCGAGTAAAAAAATTATTATCTTTTTACTACTAAAACTCAAGTTTATTTAAATGTTTGAATAATTATTTGTTTTATGTTTGTCTGATTGCCTGATGGAGAGAATCTGCTCTATGTAAAGAGCTGTAAAATAGTATGTTTTCAGACAGACTGTTAACCACAAATTTATTTAAAGACGTTAATTAATTTACTAATTTATTCATTGGTAGATTAACCACATTAAATTTTAACAGTATAGAAAAACGACTTTACTTTGAGTGAATAGTGACGTCACATGATTTGTTTACTTTTTAGTACAATAAATGGCGGCTCCAATAAAAGATTTCGTATCTTATTCAGATCTTTAACGCGTTATAAAGCTAATTTTCTGTCGGCTATAACTTTAACCAAAACGTCCGTTTGCTGTTTTTATTACGTTCCAACACTTATATAAATTTTCAACTGTCTCTTTCATTTAGTTTTACAATAAATTTCTCTAGCTCTACAATCTGTCCAAGAAAGTTATTTATAGATCTAGATCTAGAATCTAGGTCAAACAAAAGATTAATTAGTTAAAAATACAATCCATTTTGAAATCATAATACATTTTTGAGTTTCTTTATTAAACTATTTTATTCCTTAAATACTTAATATAAATCTTTGTGATTTATCTATTTAGATCTAGAATAAGTCTAATCTAGATCTAGCAAAAGCTACGCAAAAACTAGACTTAAGCAAACCAGTCGTAGAATATAGATAATTCTATCTAGATTTAGATAATAATGAGTTTCTATATACTAAACTAATCATGCAAATGCCCAAATGATTTTTGAAAAACTAAGCGAAGCTAGGCAGTATGACGAGTTTGGTCCTTGTCAAAAGAAATGAAATTAACATTTTATCTAATTTAAATGTTTTTTCTGCGATGTTTTATGCTGCTCTGATTTAAAAGAACACTGTTCTTTAATCATTGCTTTTACATTTCGAATCTTAAAAGTAAATACAAATAAAAGTAATATACAGTTTCTTACAGGTTCTTTTGCAGACAAAAGTTATGTTATGACTGCATACTCCATCGTGCCATTTTGGAAAATTTGATGTAGAAATGTGACCACAATTCTCAACAGTCCAATTATTTGGCTGATCTATAGATATTAATTTAACTTCTTGAATAAGCTTTGAAATAAGTATTTGGTTAGAAATTATAATAATACTTTGACACTTCACATTAAGCAATATAATAATATTTAATATACACATCGAGCTATTTACATACATTAAACCGTTTGCGTTATTGAAACTTACAGTTATCCCAGCTCGTGTATACAACAGGAGATCCATCTTCCCATTGCCATTTACCTTCTACTCTTTCGTCTGACAACCCGATCCAGCAATGGTCAAAAAATGACCTGATATGATCTGAGGAGGACCATCGAGAGCTATTTTATCATTGTTTCCAAAAACCAGTTAAAATAAACCGTGAGTGATCTCCCCTAAACTTTCTCGAATATTCTTATAATGAAACAATAGGGGATGGCAACTCGGGATAAAGACATGATTTTTAATCCATTTTAATACTTACACTTTTTAAAATAGAATAAAATCTCGTAGAAAAAAGAATTGCACACCAAGCGGACGCCAAATACAATGTGCATAATAGTGCGGAATATTATTAGTACTTTATAAATTCACATGCGTGTATTGAGAAATCTGAAATAGCAAAAATTACTACTTTCCGTCAACGGAAAGTACCTAAAAAATTTGGCAGAAGACAGAGAATAAGATATTTTACTTTTAATTGTGAAATTTATTTATTTATCTGTAATAGTACTAAAGTTATAGGCTTTTGAAAAATTCAAAGTAGAAAAAGTCCCACTTCCGTTTATCGGAAATCGCTCGAAAGTTGATATGGATCTACGATTTTGATATAATACTTATTTATAAAATTTTATCAACCTAGCTGTAACGGTACTGAAGTTATCGTGGGAGCCCTAACACGTCGAGATTTGCAAAAATCTCGATTTTTTTTTTCCACGATTACAAAACTTTCTCTATACTTTGTATGAACGAGAAAGTAAAAAGAGAGATACAACTCCCTGAGTGGGAAAAACATAGTTTTGCAATCTTGTCCGTATGTCTGTGTGTGTGTATGTGTGTGTGTATGTCTGTAAACACGATAACTTGAGTACCGATACAGCTAGGTTGATGGAATTTCATATATAAGTATTATATCCAATGTGTAGATAAACGTTTCAGCTATTTCCGATAACCGGAATACTTCAGATGGATAAATGAAATTTGACATATAGGTAAAATATCTAATTATCTGTCTTCTCTCATATTTTTAGTAACTTCCGTTGACCGGAAGTAGTAATTTAGTCTATTTCCGATTTCTTAAAAATCGCATTTGAATTTATAAAGTACTAATAATATTCCGTACTCTTGTACACATTCTTTTGGCGTTCACTTGGTGTGCAATTCTTTTTTCTACGAGATTCTATTCAGTTTTTAAAATTTTAAGTAATTAAAAATGGATCAAAAGTGTTGTCTATATCCCGAATAGCCATCCCCCGTAGTGTTTATCTGTAATAGTACTAAAGTTATAGGCTTTTGAAAAATTCAAAGTAGAAAAAGTTCCTTTTCCGTTTATCGGAAATCGCTCAAAACTTGATATTGGATCTACGATTTTGATATAATACTTAGATACTGATATAATACTTAGATATAAAATTTGATCACCCTAGCTGTATTGGTACTCAAGTTATCGTGTTTACAGACACACATACACACACATACACATGCACACACAGACATACGGACAGCATTGCAAAACTATTTGCAAAAATCTCGATTTTTTAAAAAAAAAATTTGCACAATTACAAGACTTTTTTCTATACTTCGTATAATCGAGAAAGTAAAAAAAATAAACAAACAGCATTGTTTTTACTTTCTTGTATATACAAAGTATAGAGAAAGTCTTGTAATCGTGCAAAAAATTGAGATTTTTTTTTAGATTTAATTGACCATTAACTAAGGCACATCTTGAAATCAGCAGTGTCACAGGAGCTACAGAAAGGAAACCAAAGTTGGTAATCCTATCACCTAAGGGGCTCCACTCTTGTTTGATTTTAGAGTTTTCTCTCCTAAAAGGGTTGCTGCTTCATCTGCCAGAGGGTTCAAACTCGGGACTTTGGCGTTAGTAAACATGTTCTTACCCGCTCGACCACTACAAAAAAAAAACAACTACGGCACAGATAAACAAAGAAGTTTATTAGTGCGTTTTGCCGAGTATTAACGTTTCAGTAGGCTATTGCAAAGTTAATTTGAACACTGCTATTTCATAGTTAATCAATTTTTTTAAACAAATCATAAAAGAGAAAACTCAAAGAAAGAGAAATGCAGTTTCAACATAAAGTCTTCGAAAGCTAAATATATTGAAATAATTAATTTCATTGCAAAGTAGTTAAACATTTTAAAATTGTAACATCAGTCTTTAAAACGACGCGATTCCATCTACATTTAAAAATCAATTCTAGATCTATATTTTTATTGTGTTGAATTTGGTCGTCGTTTGTTCGTGTGTGTAGCCTAAGGTAATGTTACGTAACGTAACATTACATGAGTAGGAATGGCTTAAAGAGATCTTGACATTATTCTTCTTCTGTTAATGTTAGGGTTCATTTTACCAAGGGCGTTACCCCAAGTCCTATCACCCCCGTTAAATTGCTCCACCTTCCAGGACATTATCACGACCCAAAAACATTTATAACCTTCAACTTCCACAACCGAAATTCTGTATTTAAACATTTAACATAATATTACCGTAATCCATTTTCCCATAGCATTAATTACACATTTTGATAATAGTTTTACCTGTATAAAGTAGAAATTAATAAATAAACAAACAATTATGTCAATGATTAACAAAATGATACCTTAAGGTATAGACGTACAACAATTGTTTTACTAACGTACACCCAAATCCATCCCCTTGTGTGCTAGACCTTTTGCAGGAAAGACAATGGTCCAAATGGGCTACCGTAAGAATAGAACAAAAAACGACTGAAGACCCACCTGCTATAAAGTCCTGTTCCTCCTGTGACGTTATACTGGCTAAAGTGCTATTGTTGGCTTTACAAAAGTCCCTGGCTGCGTACCACGACAGCCTTGTTGAATTGAAGAGATACTCAATGTCTGTCCCATTTCGTTTCTGCCAGGCCTCTATTGTAACTTATAATAAAGACCATTTTAAATATTGGTTAATAAATATTTTCGTGATTACTTATTTAAGATAAAAAGATATTCACAGTATAAGCAGTGATTTTAATGTACCATTATAATAAAAACATCCATATTTTAAACACAATAAAATCCAAGATTGTCCAAGACATTCTAGATAATATTAATTGAGTGAGTTTTCCTGCTATTATACTGCGGGCTACTATATAGCGAGTATACAATCCCTTTTAAAATAAAAACTTACCAACTTTCAAGATGAATAAGTGACATACAAAAGCCAATATTAGTGTGCCTTTTTGTTGATTTGAATGCATTTAAGGTAATGAATGTAGTCTCAACCTGTTAATATTTAACTTTCTGTGTAAGGAGCACATGATATATAAATGTTGTAGAGATAGAAAATTCAAGTTGTATCACATATTTAATTTTTTTTTCAAAAGAGAAGAATTTTTTCTATAAGTAGTTAATAGTAGACACGTATTCAAGACGAGAGATAAAAATCTAAACTTAAAATAAAAACTTACCCAGTTTGTGAGAAAATAATTTACAACAATTTAACTTAGATGTAAAGTGAATATGTTTATTTTTTAATCTGTTTATAGAATTATGCAGTGCTTTTATTTTGATAAAATAAAAGTATGTTCTTTTTTCATAAATAGGTTACTTTCAGTTTCAGAAAGAAAACCTTGAGGTATTAACAGCTATATACTTTCCGGTATAAAATATTACACATGATTACACATACATATAAGCTCGAAATGGTGTATGAATACCGAAATATATCAATAACCCAGTGAAGATAAAACTATTTACAAGAAGGAAGAACAGTTTCTTTTATTGGTTTTTGATTCACCAATCCATTTTAACCAACAAGAGAATGTGGGTCCAGGTACACCTTCAACACTTGCGGTCGTATAACATAGAGGCAACTACCTAATTCGTTACATACCTATTTATTACAACCTAAATGTCAATTATAAAGTCCACACGTTTAATCAGCGAAAGCAAATAATAGCTATTCTTTTCGCTTTTATTGTAATTGTGAAACGAGTAAAATGATTAATCTAAAAAAATGGGTCTTGGTAAAAATTTGAAAGTAGTTTTATTTTAAACAAACACATAGTTTTCAAGATTGTTAAAGTATAAAAAAATTAATTTGCCTAACAGCGTCTCAAAAAATCAACAGAAGATGTTATTATTATTTAAAAATGCAACAAATTCTTAACTAATTCAAAATACTCTTTGCAGTACCAAGCTTGTTTAAGCTATTAATTTGTTCAAAATCTATCAGCTGAAGGATAGGCCTACTCGATATAAATTAACATTATCGATTTTACAACTATTGATTATTAAGTAGAAATGTTGCTCAATGGTATATAATTGAAATTTTATATTTCTAGTTTGATTTAAGTTCGTACTAAAATTTAAACTAATGTGCTTAAAAAAACGTTTGAGTTCCCTATACAAAACATACTCACTTGCTAACGAACTGAAAACTTGATTGTTCAAACTGTTTAAGTACTGGATAACAAGTCTGTGTTGCCCGGTTATGTGATGTTGTGTAGTATTGTTTGCCCTGGTCATGTTTGGTAATGTCTGCCTGTTTGTGCCTGTCATGCTATGTCTGGCTGGTTATGTTTGTCTATATCAAATGATGTTGGATGGTGTTTATTTAGGTAATTAAACATTGCACTGTGTTATCTATTATATTAACTTTGTTTGGGTATTATAAAGAAGCCTAAACCTCAAACAACATTTGATATAATCCGAGTGAAATAGATTAGGGGTAGTCCATAAATGACGTCACGCTTTTTTGGACGATTTTTACCTCGCCCCCCCCCTCCCCTCCGTCTCACGTCGTCACAAAAACCCAGACCCCCCCCATAATATGACGTCACACCTCAACCTACAACCCCCCCCCCTCAAAATTGCAGTTACAATTTTTTTAAACATCGATATTTTTCTAAAATCTTGTCTAAAATATTACAAGTTATTAAAACAGTTATCTAAAACGCGAAATAACGTCTAAAATTCGTTTTCTAACATTGCTTTTTTATAATGCAAAAGTGTGACGTCGCAACATCTGAACACCCCTCCCCCTCATCACACATCGTCACAAAATTACGGACCCTCCCTCCCCGCTACGAGTGTGACGTCATTTATGGATGACCCCTTAGTCGAATGGTAGAGCGCACAACATTAACTTCTAAAGCCTCGTGTTCTAATCCGGGTCTATGTCCATAGAGTATCTTGATCCCACACAGCTTAGATGGGTACCGAACTTATGTTAGGAAAGGTGACTGGATATAATATGAAGAAGTGAAGAAATCAGGTAAAATCTACTTTGTTTTTTCAACCGCCAAGTTCGAAAGATTATCTACCCTTTAAAACAATGTAATTATAACGTATTAAGATACACGAGCCGACCCGCGGCGTATCATATGTCGCTATTTAGTTGTTTTATTTTCTACTTTTCAGTAATTCATAATTTGTGAATTCGACAGTACCAATGCTGCCATTGAAAATATTTGCTTTAAAACACTATCAGTAGGTCGTTAAGGGCGATAACCCCCCCCCCCCCACCCTCCTTTCCCCCAACCCCTACCATACAACCCCCCCCCACCCCCGTAAAAGCAGCCTCCTCTTAGATACCTCCTCTAAGTTTAAAACCGTTTCAAACTAAATTATCTGCCCCTAATAGCCGTCACTAAACCCGGCTCTACGATTGTAAACATTTAGCGTGAACCACAGCTCACCAGACCATTTGGCGGTTGGGGTGGCAGAGATATGCCTAGAGAAGAAGAGAGGGGGCTGTTATGCGCTTACAGTTTGGTGTTTTCTATGGTCTCCATGAAGGGAATTATATATATAGATTATCCCTTAAGGCATGCATAATAGGATTTCAATGTTACAAAAAAAAATATGTATTTTCTTTAACACTTAAAGTTTAATTTTATTTGCAATTTATATACTTTAAATAAAACATAAGTTGAATACTTTATAATAATAAGCTTATAAACGCAACTTAAGTTAACTACATTCTTAGTCCGTGGTTGACTCAGGCAAGAAACCAACCAACCATGACCAACAGTTTTCCGTCAGCAGAAAGACAACCGAACGATCGATACCACTTAATGTTTTTATCTCCACTTTTATTATTGAATTCAGTGATCGTTGAATGAAGGGGTGGCGTGGCTAGAGACATGCTCGGCCGGAATCTTTTCTTAAACGCTAAAATCTTGTCTGAGACTTGGCGGAACACTGGGCAGGTGTAGTAGAGCTCACCTGTGACGTCAGTATATGAAGGACTTGTGTAGTCAGACCCATGCTCAGCCGAAATCGGTGTTTAAAAAGACAAAAGCATGTCTGAGTTGGGGAGACACTGGGTAGGTGAAGTAGAGTTGACCTGTTTTTGTGACCTCGGCATATGAATGGATAGTTTAGTCAGACCCATGCTCAGCCGAAATCTTTTAATAACTCCCGAAAACAACAGTTAGGTTATGATAACGGGTAGACGAGTGATACTATAAAATTGTAAAAAAATAAATGATTGCTAAAGGTAATAAAACAAGTAAAATAATTCGAACTAAATATCTTCTTTTTAAACCTACTATTTGAAATAAGCCACGAGTGATCTCCCCTAAACTTTCTCGAATATTTTTATATAACTTGGAATATAGACATGATTTTTAATTACATTAACTTTTAAAAAGAGAATATAATCTCATAGAAAAAAGAATTACGCACCAAGCGAACGCCAAAACAAAATGTGCATAATAGTGCGCAATATTATTAGTACTTTATAAATTTACATGCATTTTTTGAGAAATCGGAAATAGCGTAAATTAGTACTTCCAGTCAAAGGAAATTACTCAAACTTTAACAGAAGGTAGAGAATTAGATCTTTTACTTACATTTGAAATTTCATTTATCTATCTGATATAGTACTCAAGTTATAGGCTTTTGAAAAATTCAAAGTAGAAAAAGTACCACTTCCGGTTATCGGAAATCGCTCAAAAGTTGATCAGGATCTACGATTTTTATAAAAAAAAATTATGTATGAAATTTCATTAACGTAGCTGTAACGGTACTCAAGTTATCGTGTTTACACACAGACAGACACACAGACAGACACACAGACATACGGACAAGATTGCAAAATTATGTTTTTCCGTATCAGTGAGGTGTAAAACTTCCAGATTTGTAAAAATTTCGATTTTTTTGCACGATTACAAGACTTTCTCTAAACTTCGTATATACGAGAAAGTAAAAAGGGAAATCATTTTTTAGAACTTACGTGTCTACATCTAGTAACGGACTGATTAGTTCAGTTTGTTTTGAAAAATAAGATTATTTTTTTTTCACTAAGGTCTTCCACACTACTTTATGCCTAGGTCAAGAAATATATAAACTCTACTTCATCGGCCCCATGGATAGCTAGGCCTCAAGAGTATTCTTTCTAGCGGGTTTCCTCATGCCTTGGACCTTTTGAAACATAACCCAGTTTTTTTATAAAACACATCCCATTGTGTTAGTCTTTGTTTCACACTGAAGCACAAAACGTGTAAACAAATAACTAAAAGCTGAGAACGATGGTAAAGAAAGTGTTCACATAAGTTTTCGATTCGAGACTTAATATATCAAAGTGTGGCTAGAAGAGTGAATTAGACAGTCCATTTTTTAAATAACTTTCCCTAAAGTAATAGTAATAATAATTATGCCACTTAAAAACTATTATATTTTGTTTTGACGAGCATAATTAAAACTAAGCGCAAGTTTAAATATTCTAATATATAGTAACTTACATTTACATTAAGCTTGACAAACTTCACAATAACGATTGTTTGCCTTTCAATTATGAAATTAGATTAAAAAACATCATACCTCAATATCATTAAACTCACTTCAGTTTGCTATGAAACTGATTTACCGTGATGGATTATTTTGGCGTCTCTAGAATAGAATTAAATGTTTTTAAAATATTAAGAGTTGTAAAATACAATATACACACACAACCTTAGTCTAAAATTCCGACAAGGTGAAATATAATGGCGTGTTTTATTTTAGCAACCGTTAAATCGAGGCACAGGGACATAAAACTAGAAACAATAGGTTGAACTGAATAGAGTTAAAATTTACAACTGACACAAAGAGAATTAAAAATCAATACTACGTCGATTCGACCTGAAATAAATTCATATAACACGCTTTGATGATTTATGTGTGCTTATCACGTTTTAATCATTATGTTGTCGAATTGAATATTTTAACGTTAACTACGTTAATTTGAAGGAATTAATTTACATTTTAAAATTAATATGGTAATCTTATAGCCTTATATACATTTATATTATTTCTTCGTTGTTGATGATTTGGAGAGAATATTACTGGCTTAGAAATATTGGGTAGGAAGAATTAAAATTTAGCACATGGGACTTAACACTGTTTATAACAAATCTACATTATGAACTTCTCAGTTGTCATCCGTTTTTTGAAGAATTCGTAAACGTTTAAGTAATCGTTACAAATATTCTGAGCCTCATTTCCAACCAATTACTATATATATATATATATATATATATATATATATATATATATATATATATATATATATATATATATATATATATATATATATATATATATATAAAGCAATTTATATGTGTGTGTATGTGTGTGTCTGTCTGTCTGTGTGTCTTTTATGCATTACCACACCTCTTATCACATCGCCGTCGAACTTTGGGAAGTTGGCGCCCCGGCAGCGCTCGATTTGTTTTTTCTCTATATACGGTATATAAAAAAATAAGAGTCGATTGCACATTCACACTGTTCATCAAATCGCCGTCAAACTTTGGGGAGTTGATTAGAGCAATTCAGGGGAGGGTTCTGTAAAAAAATCATTTTTAATTTCGCAAAGGCGGCGCCACGGAGGGTGCGATTTTTCTCTTTATACGGTATATAAAAATAATAAAAGTGAATTGCAGTGACACCGTTCACACGATCGCAATGAAACTTTGAGAAGGTGTTGAGAATATTCCTGGGGAGATTTCTGCTTAAAATACATTTTCAAATTCGCAGGGGAGGCGCCCCGGCAGGGCGCGATTTGTTTTTTCTTTATATACGGTATATAAAAATAAAAGTCGATTTTGGTTTGACACCATTCATTCGATCGCCATCAAACAAGTCAGTTCATTAGAATACTCTGGGGAAGGGTTCTGTAAAAAAATCATTTTTATTTTCGCAAGGGGCGGCCCCCCGGCAGGATACGATTTGGCGCCCTGGTCTTTCCCGTGAATGCTATGGTGAATACGTTCGGTGTAAACAGTGTGATAGACAATGGATAGGATGGGACGTTACAAACGCATACTAAATTGAATCAGGCATGTCCTTTGGCAAAATATCCCATAAAATATCAATCGGACAAATGATATTTGTAAAAATGATCTCTGAACAAATGATCTCTGTACACATTATCTCAGGACAAAATATCTAAGACACAATATCTGAAAACATAATAATAGTAATATTATTTTTAATTTTTGTCAATTTAAATATTTTTTTAGTGTCAGATGGATTTTATTTGCTTTCTTTACATATTATAATTGTAAGTTATACTAAATGAATGAGTTAAACTAAATTTAATTTTTAAATAGCATTTTTTATGTAAGGTGACTGGGTCTTCAGGTTCGTATTGTAAAAGTTATGTAAGTATTGCTTTACCAACACAAATGTAATGTTAATTTTTTTTTAGGCTGGCTATTTTAACTGCATGATTGGTATGCAATTAGGTTATGCAAATCCCATATATGATTAAATTTGAATTCGATCAACGTCAAGATAATTGCCTAACATTAATATAATCGACTTTACAATTATGAAAAACAGGAACAATTTTGAGGTCCATAGTTTACATCAGAACTCAATTTATTTTTAGAACCAACTGATAAATTACAAGCTCGAACTTTACTTCCTCTATGCATGTCCTATTAATAAACCATTATGCCATCATGTTATTTAGCCAAGTTTCTAACATACAAATTCTCACTTCTAAAAACACATTTCCGATGTCTAGAGGAAAAACATTTTCAGATTTAGAGATATTTATTTTAACGTATCTGTAGGTAAGTTATTTTCAGCTAACCTCCCTCTGCCCCAAATGTTCTTAGTCCGAAGATCTCTAACCACACATAATAAAACTTAGAAACCTTGAACATTGCGTGACAGTATTGACATGTTAGAACTATTGATTTCACTGGAAAACAATGGTTACTGTTCAGTCTTGTTTAACTGTGCTAATTTATTGGTAAACTCGTGTTGCCCTTCTTTGTTCAATTGTTGTTTCTTTGCTCCAATTATTTTAGTTACTCATGTCTCCACCAATGTAGATGACCAATTAAATACCTAATTACAAGGTAGCCTATGGTTTCTCTTTATACCTTAAGATTATCAAATCTTTGTTTTCTAATTAGTAACATTTTTTTTAAAATTACACATTTTAGCATCTCTATAGCAAATAGACAGTAAACACAAGACCACGACTGTTTTGCGAACATATTTTATTGATAGTTACGACAAACTACTTTAATATAACTGTATTGTAATTAAAACGACATATTTCCATACACGATTATAGGCCGAAATACGACTCAAATAAGTAATATGATTTTTTATTGAAAAGAAAACACTGTTTGAAACGAAACAAAGAACAGTGTTGATATCTGCCTTCTGATGTCAGTGATCGCTGATGATGTCTTTTTATTGGTTTTATATGCACTGTCATGTTGGATGAAGAGTTATTATATTTTGTTCTATTTTTTAATATATGTGTATGTTATGTGTTATATTATCATGTCTTGTGATGTTTAAGTATTGGCCTATTTTACTGTTAGTTTTGCTGTAAACTATTTAGTTTCTAATGTGTTTTTTTTTGCCAGTTGATGTTTTGGCTGTCTTGTGATATCTTGTGATGTTTTATTTGTCTTGTGATATCTTGTGACTTTTGTTTCGTGATATCTTGTGAGGTCTTGTGATTTTTTATGATGCCGCATGACGTTTTGTGAAGTTTGGTGATGTGCTTTGATACCTATAGCTGTGTTGCGTTTGTTATACTGTGCATACATGAATTTTAGCTTTTAATCTCACCAAAACTCAATAAATATGATCATGCTTCAACATGATTTGCTATGTCTTTAAGTTGCACCTTGTCCCTGTTTTTGTTCAAAGCAGTGTAGTATACTTAAACACTTATATCCAACACCGTGATGTATCCACCAAATGTTATATAACTAACATCCAATAACGCGGCTCTAAATTTGAAATCACAATAAAAATTGCCATCGACGAAGATCGTGTAACGATCACTCCTGACCAGAATATTTAAATTAAATTCCTTGCCAAGAGTGAACGGGAAGGTCCCGGGATGGAACTCCGTGCCCCACACAGAACTGGCCATATTGTTTATAGCAATACACGACTGGGTATTGTTAACACACAACCGAGACAGAAAGTGCAGTTGTATGTTTCTATCATCCTGGGACAAATTCAGATGGAAACCGCTGTTGTTTAAGTAGACACCTCTGACAACAATCTGGAAAAAAAACAGGATGTTAAGTATAAAGATATAAACTACGTGAAACGGTCAGAAAATGTATTAAAATAATTTGTATTCTTCCCACGGTCAAGCAAGATACCGTATCATGAAAGTAAAATGATTTTAAAAGAGTAAGAAAACTGTTAGGTAATAAAAATGTGTGATAAAGTTAGTATTGGTAATTATTATTGCAAATGTAATAGTATCGTTTAAATTTGCATAGAGATCATCATACACAAACTGAGGATACATTTATTGAAATGTCCATGGATAATTTCTGTCGCAATTGGAATATGACTGTACTTGTCATGGGAATGTTGAGTCATGCGGTAGATTTCTTTGTTGTTTAAGAAATTCTAACTCTCACAAAACCATATCTTGGGTAATAGTGGACTGACGAATCATAAACGAAATTATTTTACTGGCTTTTACGGCACGTGAGATAAAGATAAATTTCTAGCTACTCCATATAAAGGATTCTTCATTGACCGAAACAGCAGTAATTAGATTGTTCATGTTCTAATTAGGACTAATAAATCTCAGTACTGTTGAAACAATAAAAAAAATTAAAGTTTCAAACATGTGTTTCTTACCATGTTACCAGTGGTGACTCTACAAGGAAGCGTCAGGGTGACGTCTAACGGAGACGCTAGGTTAGTCACACGTAGGTTTTGACTCAGACCGTAGTAACGACCTGATGACGTAGCCTCAACACCAGCAACATTTCCATCGGTCAGGTCAGTACACAACACACACAGTTGTGTGGTCTTGTTGTAGCTGAAGAGGAGACAATCTTTGTCGGACATACAAGACCTAGCACACGACATTAGTGAACGTTCGTCTTTAGAACGTGACGACGTTACGTTACATACTAACAACGATGTGGATTGTATCTCATTATATATGGATGTCTTCATTGTATTTGAGCAGATTTGTCTACTGATTATTGTTGTTAAATGACTTGCCCAAAACAGAAGTAATAGAATATTCATTCTAGAAAATATTTCAGAAGTATACGATGAAAATATACAAAATACTAGAACTACCACAGTAAACGTGATGTGTGTTGTTTGAATATCACGAGATAAGTGAACATATTATAAGATTCTTAAAACGTCTGGAAATGAACAAAGAAAAAAAGAAACCTCGATGCCTCATTAGCTTTCTGTTGTTGTTTCCACATACACACACACACACACACACAAGCACATACAATTGAACCTGGAAGAAATAAAACATAATACTTAATTGGCTAACGTAGTAATGACAAAGACAATTAAAAACCAAAACCTGGCTTTGAAGATGTGATTTTTTTTATATTCTTTTGTAATATTTTAAAGCAGATGGAATTGAAAAAGCATGTCTGTGCTCTACTTTATTGTTAATGATCCATCATTCTCAGTCAATGTAAGCATAGCTCTAACCATACATTCAGTATTTTATGCTAAAAGAAAAAAAATCAATTAAATTAATTTGTATAACAAAGGTTACTCACAAAAATCGTTACATATCTGTTAACTACATCGTAAATGTCAATTATTAAGACAATATAATAAATCATATTCAATAAATAATATTTATTTTTGTCGTTTAATTCTAAAAGTGAAAATTTAAAAAAAAATTAATTAAACAAATCTTAGTAGAAATTGTGAAGAGCAGAATCAGCTATTGGCATGTTACGACACTAATACGTGAAACAAACAATAGATTCGATTATCTATAACCTAGACTGGAAAACAAGTTTTAAGAGTCTCTTGTTTACGTTTGTACTTGCCATTAATGAGTTGTAAAAGAAAACATTTGATTTCTAACAAAATCTGAAGATATCGAATAGCAATATTTGGGGCATTATCGTGTCAATGTTTTAAAAGGTCAACCATGCACAACAACACCGTTATTAGTTTTTTGTGGGTTTTTTTAAATTTTCCAACACTGCTTAGTTTTCTGAATTGTTAATGTATGCCACGCTGATTGTGCACTAACTGAGATTCGGAAATCAAAAACAGATTTTTAAAATTAGATGTTGTAGTAATATTTAAATAATCGTTTAGACATTCAAACTCTGTGAAATTCCAAACCAGCTTTAACTATTAATTCGTTAAATGAGGCAGATTTTATAATTGATCGTATTTTAAAAAAAAATAGAAATCTATCCACAAAAAGATTGGCCTACTCGATCTGCATTAAAATAATCGATTTTACAAATGGTAGCTCTAGTTGAAAATGTTAACAGCTACATTCTTTTTATACTATCTATGTTAATGATCCGGCAATGTTGTCAAGTACAGACGCATGACTGATACAAAATTTACTTCAGTCCTAAGACTGTTGCACCTATGGTCGCATGTTATTTGGCTCAAATCAGTAAACATCTTTCAAATGAAACATCTTCAGTTCTCAAAATATTTATTTGAAAACGTCTGTGTAAGAGTTATCTTCAGATCTCATCTAAAGGTGTCGTTTATTCAAAGATTCATTAGGTAACAAATACCTTTAAAATATATAAATCCGCATCAATATGTTAACACAGTTAATTTCATAGGAAAACAATGGTTATTGTTTAAAATTGTTTTACTTTTTTTTATCTGACAAAAACTATTTTCCTGTGTATCTATAATAATATTCTATGTACCATTGGATAAGGATAATCCAACATGCTTCTCCAGTTATAAAGAGTAGTTAATCAACCCACTTCTTTTAGGGAACTTACCCAATCGTTTCGTTTCTTTACTGTAATTAAAGATGATTTTGTTTTTACTTTTGTGTGTACGGAGTATAGATAAAATAATGTAATTTTTGCCGTTTCATATCTCCCCAATGTATTATTTACATAATATAAAGGGTAGCCTACATTGTAAGCGTGCAGAATCAAAATCGAAATGTTGACAACTTTTGACGTTTTATGACCTTTAGGAGCCGAAATAGCACTAATATTGTCTTCTCCCTTACTTTTACATTACAACATACTAGAAGGAATGGGAGATTACACCTGATTTTTCTATATGTAAAAAGGGACTAATTTTTTAAAACACATTATTGTTTTCTAAATTTGCATTTTAACAAGGATTCACATGTGTTTTTAATATATTTTATTAAATATACATTTATGCTACATTAATACAAATATATTTTAAATTGAATTTTTTTGTAAATATTTCAGAGTTTATATTGTAAAACACTTTCTAAATAATGATCTAAAACATCAAGTTGTTGTTTTTTTCTAAGAAATTAAGCTATCGTTTACAGAAAAGCAAAGTTATGCTCTGAAATCCCTAAAAATAAATATTCCTAAAGATAAACAATCTAAAACATATATACATATACAGTTAAGCTGTTTGAAAAAGGTACTTAAATCAATTGCGTTAACTGTTTTACGCACCAGTAAAATGTAAGCCAATTATGATGATATGAGTAATTATTTTTATTTGTTAAAAATGAGTAAATTTCTAATTCTTTTAACAGGTTAATCTTTGAAGTGCACTGCACTTACTTAAGCTTAGATTGAACTAGTTTAAAGTAGGCTATTTATTCATTTACACTACTTACAGTATATTGTGTGAACAATGTTTGTTTACAATAACACAAAGAATATTAAACAAGTTGAACAGTTACATATATTTAAGTAGCAAATAGTCTTAAATTGATCCAAATAGAAATGTTACTCAATTGTATTAAATTTGTAATTTCGTTTTCTAGATTGGAACAATCCTACTACTTTTAGATGACACAAAATGGTTTAAACTTATGTTAGTCGTAAGGTGTAAAATCCGGCATTCTATACAATACCCACGGCAATGTGTATAATGCCTAAAATGTGTCGTCAAAGTAACATAAATCAAAGAATAAATTCATCAATATTTCACACATTAACTAGCCATTCTATAGAATACCGAATAACAAAGAGGCAGAGTGTAGAATATGCATTCTTGCCAAATCATTCCGGCACCTTTGTTATGTTTAATGTTAGAGTTAACGTTAGTGTTAGCTTTAGGTTTGGGCTAGTGTTAAGCAGAAAATAAAGTGCAATTCAAACTGTAATTTTGTAAAATTAGGTAAAAAAGAGTCCAGTGATACTAAATAAGTCTAAACATTGAACTTGTTCCTAAAGCCAACCGCAACTTCGTCAAGAAATCTTTTCCGTGTGTGTTTGTATACCCTGTGTTTTTATACCATGTGTTTGTATCCCATGTGTTTGTATACCCTGTGTTTGTATCCAATGTGTTTGTATACCCTGTGTTTTTATTCCATGTGTTTGTATACCCTGTGTTTGTATACCCTGTTTTTGTATACCCTCTGTTTGTACAACCTGTGATATTAATACTCCGTACGAATATACTTGACGCGTCAACTTGAAAATTGTTTTGCATCTTTTTTTTATGAATGCTTTATTTTGTATTAGGATGATTAAATGTGGAGAGGGAGGGATAAATCGTCTACAAAAGCTTTACAATATTTTATAAACTCAGTTCCAACACATCAAATCCTCCCTCTAGTGTTAAAATATTTATGTTAGCCAGCGGTGTTCTGTACGTGTAGTCACACACAAACTTGCCATCGACGAAGATTGTGTAGCGCTCACTTCTGACCACAAGACTTAAAGTAAATTCCTTGCCAGACACGAACGAGTAGCGGGGCGTATCCTCAGGTCCCCAACTAGAATCGATCAAGCTATTTAACACAAGATAGTCGAGTCCCAGCACTTGTTTAAATTGTAGATGAATATTGCTGTTACTTTGAAACAAGTTCAGAACCAAGCTATTGTAGTATAATATTCTTAGTATAATCTGAAAAAAAGGTTATTTGGTAATAATATCGAAATACAATATAAAAACTTAAGACCATAAACGTGATCTGATCACGTGAGGTCATTAACTTCGAGGTCATAAATATAATTTATGACATCTAAATAATTTACATACAACTTGAAACACCATAACGCATCTAGATTTGTTTTTTTCCCGCAAATGTATAGTGGCAAACATAAATTAATTTTGTCTTTTCTTTTCCACGGAAAATATATAAAAAATATTCCTGTATTATGAAGCCACGAAACTTTTAAATGCAGAACAGGTAGAAGTTGAAACTGTAACATTTATTTGTCTTTTGTTAAAAATATAACAAAAACATATAGTAACATATTTTTAATGTGCTATGGTCAATAATTAAAGTGGCTTTTGCATGATTTTAACACTAAGGTAAAAAAAAGTAAAGTTTTCATACCATGTTGCCAGAGGTAACTCCACAAGGAAGCGTCAAATTGACGTTTACCGGCGACGCTAGGTTAGTCACACGTAGGTTCTGACTCAGACCGTAGTAACGACCTGATGACGTAGCCTCAACACCAGCAACATTTCCAACGGCCAGGTCGGTACACAACACACACAGTTGTGTGGTCTTGTTGTAGCTGAAGAGGAGACAATCTTTGTCGGACATACAAGACCTAGAACACGACACAGTTGAACGTTCGGCTTTAGAACGTGACGATGTAACATTACATGCTGGGGAGTGTATCTTAGTATATCTGGATATTTTCATTGATTTTGAGCAGAATTGACCACTGATTATGCTTGTTAAATCACCTATCCAAAACAGCAGGAACAAAACATTCATTGTAGAAAATATTTTTAGAAGTAGGCCTAAACGTTTAAAATGTATACAAAAAACTTTAACTGCGACATTAAACGTGATGTTCGTTGATTGAATATCACGAAGTAAGTGAGCATTTAATTAAATTCTAAAAATGTCTGGAAAGGAAAAAAGAAAAAAAGAAATCTATGCCTCATTAGCTTTCAGTTGCCTTTTCCACACACACACACACATACACACAAAAACGCATAAACACATGCACACACGCACACACACACACACTTGAACCTTGCACAATTTAAACTTGATGCTTAATTGGCTATCGTATTAATTACGGAGAGAACTGAAAACAAAAAAAAAACTGGCTTTGAAGATGTATTATTTTAAAAATGTTCTTTTGTAGTGTGTTAAGGCTGCTCAGCAGATGGAATGGAAAAATCATGTTTGTGATCAACGTTATCGTTAATGATCCCTCACTCAGCCAATGTAAATATAGCTCTAACCATGCATTCACTAGGTTATGCTAACAGAAAAAATCATTTAAATAATTTTGTTTAACAAAGGTTTATCACTAAAATCATTAAATATCTGTTAATTACAACTGAAATGTCAATTATTAAGTCAATAATTTATATGAAATTCAGCAATAATAAAAAATGGATTTTATAATTCTAATAAAGAGACTTATTTTAAAAAAAATTAATTAAAACACTATCAGTAAATATTGTGAAAAGTAGATTCAGCTATCTGCATGTTACGACCCCAACACTAATACGTGATACAAACAAGACATTCGATTTTCTATAACTTCAGACTGGAAACTAAGTTTTAGGAGTATCTGGTTTAAAATTGTACTGGCAATAATTGATTTGTAAAGGAAAACATTTGAATTTCTAACAAAATCTGAAGATATCGAAGAGCACTATTTAGGCAATTGCAGGCCTATGACTTAAATGATCAACCATGCACAACAACGCCGTTGTTAGCTTTTGTTGTGTTTATTTTTTTTTACAACCACTACTCAGTTTTCTGTATTGTAAATGCACGCCACGCTGATTATTATCTAACTGGGATTCAGAAATCAAATTCAGAATTTTTAAAATTAGAAGTTGTATAAGTATAAAGAAATATATTTAATATAAAGTAAATTTTTAAAAATCCCATTAATTATTAAAAATACATTATAAGTAGTATATTAGGTCACTTTTGGGTCGTATTTGGGTGGCGCAAAGGTTATATAGGAAAATACTCGCAGGGTGAAGGAGCCGGAGGTACAATGACATATAGTAAAATACTCCCTAGGGTGGCGCAAAGACATATAGTAAAATACTCGCAGGGTGAAGGGTGAGGCGCAGGGTGAACAGGGTGGCGCAGGGTGGCGCAGGCCGGAGGTACAACGAGATATAGTAAAATACTCGCAGGGTGAAGGGTGAGGCGCAGGGTGAAGAGGATGGCGCAAGGTGGCGCAGGCCGGAGGTACAACGAGATATAGCAAAATACTCGCAGGGTGAAGGGTGAGGCGCAGGGTGAACAGGGTGGCGCAGGCCGGAGGTACAACGAGATATAGTAAAATACTCGCAGGGTGAAGGGTGAGGCGCAGGGTGAACAGGGTGGCGCAGGGTGGCGCAGTCCGCAGGGACAATGACATATAGTAAAATACTCGCAGGGTGAAGAGGGTGGCGCAGGGTGGCGCAGCCTGGAGGGACAACGAGATATAGTAAAATACTCGCAGGGTGAAGGGTGAGGCGCAGGGTGAAGAGGGTGGCGCAGGGGAAGTAGGTCAGGGTGGGTCACCTTTGGTGACCTTGTGACGTAATCAGTGACATTATGACGTAATCATTGACCTAGTTACGTAATTTTAATGCGTTTTTAATGAGTTTTTTAAATTTTAATTAATTTTTGACCTAGTTACGTAATTTTAATGCGTTTTTAAGGAGTTTTTAAATTTTTAATTAATTTTTATTATCGAGTTACGTAATTTAATTACTTTGATTGTATTTTTTATTTTGTTTAATTTGTTTGTTTACTTGTTGTTTAATTTAATTACTTTGTTTATATTGTGTAATTTTTTTATTAACGAGTTACGTAATTTGATTATTTGTTTACTTTTTAATTATTTTTTATTTTGTTTATTTTTAATTTTATTTTATTTTATAATTAGTTAAATTATTATTAACTAGTTACGTAATTTGATTTTAATTTTTTTTTAAATTTTTAAAATTTTTTTAAATTATTATTTTTAAATTTTATTTTTAATTGTTGTTTACTTGTTGTTTAATTTAATTACTTTGTATAATTTATTTGTTTGAAATTCATTTTAATTAGTTTGCTGTTAATTATTGGCGACAGATGTTACCAAGCGGGTGGTGGTGGTGGTGGTGGTGGTGGTGGTGGTAAATTTGCTTAAGATTATAAACTTCAAGTTTTAAAAATCAACAACGTTATGGACCATTCAGCAACACAACGAACGGTTACCGAAAATAGAACATCCATTTAACCACATCTGTTACTTATCGATCCGTGATCCTTTGTTGACACGCGCTGCGCTTTTAATGGGAATGTATTGATCGCACCCACGGAGCCATCGGGACAACGGGCGCGTTAATATTGATTCCACACACAGCCATCAAATGATGGTCCGCCTAATTAATTTGGTCATGCATCGTGGGTTTATGTCGACTACAAACAGCCATTAGAGACACCTGTTACTCGCTAATGGCACCCGACACGTATCGATCCACATGCGATCCTTTGTTCTTGTCAACCACCGTACAAGGGCCAAGTTAATATTGATCGCACCTACTGACCATCAGTATGAGGGTCCATCTATGTGTAATTTTTTATTAACGAGTTACGTAATTTGATTTTAATTTTTTAAATTTTTAAATTTTTTAATTTAATTTTATAATTAGTTTAATTATTATTAACGAGTTACGTAATTTGATTTTAATTTTTTAACTTTTTAAATTTTTTAAATTATTATTTTTAAATTTTATTTTTAATTGTTGTTTACTTGTTGTTTAATTTAATTACTTTGTATAATTTATTTGTTTGAAATTCATTTTAATTAGTTTGCTTTTAATTTCTTTGTTGTACGCCGTTTGAAATAAAAGACTAACACTAGCGTGTACTAGAAAGTGTCATTGTGTATAACATCCATTTAACCACAGCTGTTACTTATTAGCGACAGCTTGTACTTATCGATCCGCCCGTAATCCTCCCAGGCGCTCCCCGTGGTTGCTTAATAGCGGGCTCACTGAAGCGATCACAACAGGTAATTAATCGAAGCCATTAAGTCCCTCTCCGCGTTAAGTGTGGCGACAGCTGGTGCTGTAATTAGTCACGGCTCTCGGCTTTTTTCATTAGACTACAGCTGTACATGAACTATGTTCACATATCGTACGCCCGGTCATTCTTTGATCAAATTAAAAAATTTTGTTTCCACATGTCCTGCGAACCGTCCCTTGCTATGTATGAAAGATTAATGGTTGTAACTATTCGCTTATAGCGAGGGTCAGCGAAAACAAAAATATATTTAAGGGTCGGAATTTTCTTTCAACCACCGTTAAGTCAGGTTTTGAGACGAAACGAAGTCTCGGTAGGTTCGTGTTTTTTAATGGGCGACAGGGCGACTTGGTGCGTTGGTACGTAGGTACGCGTGGGTAGACATGTTTTTTACAAGTCTGGAAAAGTAATTAAGTTTTTTATGACCGTTCCGATTTTCTTTTGATCTGACCACCATTTGACCACACTGAGCCAGATAAATTTAACAATTGTCGCAGCGGGGTTTATTTTAAGTGCACCCCAGTGCACGCTTGTTTACATTTTAAAAGACGTGTCGCGTGTCTTCCCCTTACGGCTTCCCTAATAGAGAAACGAGAGGAAAGACAACTGTTCTAAAATTAGAACAGCCTTGTCTACAGACACGAGTATCGTCCCTTGTGAAAAAATTCGCGTCAGAATCCTTAACTAAACAGTCAATTTCTTTAAAAAGTTAAAAAATAATTTAGGAAGACAAGGGTTAACAAAATATATATCTTAGTCTTGCAGCAGATTACCTTCCCATGTTCGCTTTAGTATTACAGTTTTCATCAATCTTCTTTTTGACTTGAACTTCTTTAATTTTTAAGAAAGTTTACTTATACATAATACATTACGTCTAATGACAATTTTTTATTTTTACCACTCAATGTATTTTCTTTTTCTATATCTTACATTGTCATCTTAATTTTTGATCACCTTAGGTGGTGGTAAGGTGGTAAGGTGGTGGTAAGGTGGTGGTAAGGTGGTGGTAAATTTGCTTAAGATTATAAACTTCAAGTTTTAAAAATCAACAACGTTATAGTACGTCGTGTCAAATGACACACCGTTAAAATGTCTACATTTAAATTTCACCAAAATAATGATGTATAAACTAAATATGATATGACGTTAGCATACATATCATTCAATCTAATCACTCTAAAGTACAAATCAATAATTTTTATTGATTAAGGGGATGGGTGAGTTATTTTTATTCGAGTGCCCAGGGAAGGTTTTGGAGTTGGTTGGGACAGATTTTATACACAAGTCGGTGACGTTTTCACCGAGGCAGGGTTCGAAGCTAGACCATGAATGTTTTGGAATTGGTAGGGGTCGAGTCTATAGTAGGGTCGGGGGAGTTTTGTTAACACAGAGGGATGTTTCGAAGTTGGTACATCCATGTTTTAGAATTGATAGGTAGAGAGTCCCTCCTAGGGTCGGTGAAGTTTTCACCGAGGCAGGTTACAAAGTTGGAACATCCATGTTTAGGAATTGTTGGCAGTCGAGTTCATACTAGGGTCGGGGAGTTTTGCTAACACCGAGGCAGGTTGCAAAGTTGGTACATGCATGTTTAGGAATTGTTGGTAGCCGAGTTCATACTAGTGTCGGTGAAGATTGGTTTTGATCTCGGAACATGCATGTTTTGAAATTGTTGGTAACCAAGTTCATACTAGGGACGGGGGTGTTTTCACCGAGGCTGGTTACAAAGTTCGTACATGCATCATTGGAAATGTTAGGGAGAGTTAAACTAAGGTCGGTGAAGTTTTCACCGAGGCAGGTTACAAAGTTGGTACATGGATGTTTAGGAATTGATGGCAGTCGAGTTCATACTAGGGTCGGGGAATTTTGTTAGCACTGAGGCAGGTTGGAAAGTTGGTACATACATGTTTGGGAATTGTTGGTAGCCGAGTTCATACTAGTGTCGGTGAAGGTTGGTTTTGAACTCGGAACATGCATGTTTTGGAATCGGTAGGTGTAGAGTCCATACTAGGGTCGGTGAAGGTTGGTTTTGAACTCGGCACATGCATGTTTTGGAATCGGTCGGTGTAGAGTCCATACTAGGGTCAGGGGAGTTTTTGTTAACACCGAGGTAGGTTGCAAAGTTGGTACATGCATGTTTAAGAATTGTTGGTAGCCGAGTTCATACTAGTGTCGGTGAAGGTTGGTTTTGAACTCGGAACATGCATCGTTTGAAATCGGTAGGTGTAGAGTCCATACTAGGGTCAGGGGAGTTTTTGTTAACACCGAGGTAGGTTGCAAAGTTGGTACATGCATGTTTAGGAATTGTTGGTAGCCGAGTTCATACTAGTGTCGGTGAAGGTTGGTTTTGAACTCGGAACATGCATGTTTTGGAATCGGTAGGTGTAGAGTCCATACTAGGGTCGGTGAAGATTTCACCGAGGGTGGTTTCAAAGTTAGTACAGGCATATTTTGGAGTTGGATGGGAACGTTGTCACTTGTAACATTAGTTGAATACAGATACAAGTTTGTCTGTTACTTTGTCTGTCCAAGTAATAGTGTGGGTAGAGGTACGATCTGTTTATCAAGCGGGTGTTTAGGGACGGGGGCGAGGGCGGCAGACATAGGTGGCTAGGGTGCAAGAGATATTCAACGAGGAGTAGTGTCTACAAGTTACATAGACCAGTCTGTTGGAGTAGTGTCTAGGGGTTGTGATATTAGTTGAGTGTAGATAAATGTAAGATTGTCATACAGCCTTTGTCTCTTAAATGGAATAGAATGGGTAGTGGTACGGATCTTTGTATCTAGCGGTTGGTATTGAGGTTAGTGTGATGACGCAAGGTTGGATGGGAGAAGGGGAAAGGGGTTGCGGACAAAGGGAAGGGGAAGGGTGAATAGTGATAAAAATAACTCACCCATCCCCTTAATCAATAAAAATTATTGATTTGTACTTTAGAGTGATTAGATTGAATGATATGTATGCTAACGTCATATCATATTTAGTTTATACATCATTATTTTGGTGAAATTTAAATGTAGACATTTTAACGGTGTGTCATTTGACACGACGTACTATAACGTTGTTGATTTTTAAAACTTGAAGTTTATAATCTTAAGCAAATTTACCACCACCTTACCACCACCTTACCACCACCTTACCACCTTACCACCACCTAAGGTGATCAAAAATTAAGATGACAATGTAAGATATAGAAAAAGAAAATACATTGAGTGGTAAAAATAAAAAATTGTCATTAGACGTAATGTATTATGTATAAGTAAACTTTCTTAAAAATTAAAGAAGTTCAAGTCAAAAAGAAGATTGATGAAAACTGTAATACTAAAGCGAACATGGGAAGGTAATCTGCTGCAAGACTAAGATATATATTTTGTTAACCCTTGTCTTCCTAAATTATTTTTTAACTTTTTAAAGAAATTGACTGTTTAGTTAAGGATTCTGACGCGAATTTTTTCACAAGGGACGATACTCGTGTCTGTAGACAAGGCTGTTCTAATTTTAGAACAGTTGTCTTTCCTCTCGTTTCTCTATTAGGGAAGCCGTAAGGGGAAGACACGCGACACGTCTTTTAAAATGTAAACAAGCGTGCACTGGGGTGCACTTAAAATAAACCCCGCTGCGACAATTGTTAAATTTATCTGGCTCAGTGTGGTCAAATGGTGGTCAGATCAAAAGAAAATCGGAACGGTCATAAAAAACTTAATTACTTTTCCAGACTTGTAAAAAACATGTCTACCCACGCGTACCTACGTACCAACGCACCAAGTCGCCCTGTCGCCCATTAAAAAACACGAACCTACCGAGACTTCGTTTCGTCTCAAAACCTGACTTAACGGTGGTTGAAAGAAAATTCCGACCCTTAAATATATTTTTGTTTTCGCTGACCCTCGCTATAAGCGAATAGTTACAACCATTAATCTTTCATACATAGCAAGGGACGGTTCGCAGGACATGTGGAAACAAAATTTTTTAATTTGATCAAAGAATGACCGGGCGTACGATATGTGAACATAGTTCATGTACAGCTGTAGTCTAATGAAAAAAGCCGAGAGCCGTGACTAATTACAGCACCAGCTGTCGCCACACTTAACGCGGAGAGGGACTTAATGGCTTCGATTAATTACCTGTTGTGATCGCTTCAGTGAGCCCGCTATTAAGCAACCACGGGGAGCGCCTGGGAGGATTACGGGCGGATCGATAAGTACAAGCTGTCGCTAATAAGTAACAGCTGTGGTTAAATGGATGTTATACACAATGACACTTTCTAGTACACGCTAGTGTTAGTCTTTTATTTCAAACGGCGTACAACAAAGAAATTAAAAGCAAACTAATTAAAATGAATTTCAAACAAATAAATTATACAAAGTAATTAAATTAAACAACAAGTAAACAACAATTAAAAATAAAATTTAAAAATAATAATTTAAAAAATTTAAAAAGTTAAAAAATTAAAATCAAATTACGTAACTCGTTAATAATAATTAAACTAATTATAAAATTAAATTAAAAAATTTAAAAATTTAAAAAATTAAAATCAAATTACGTAACTCGTTAATAAAAAATTACACATAGATGGACCCTCATACTGATGGTCAGTAGGTGCGATCAATATTAACTTGGCCCTTGTACGGTGGTTGACAAGAACAAAGGATCGCATGTGGATCGATACGTGTCGGGTGCCATTAGCGAGTAACAGGTGTCTCTAATGGCTGTTTGTAGTCGACATAAACCCACGATGCATGACCAAATTAATTAGGCGGACCATCATTTGATGGCTGTGTGTGGAATCAATATTAACGCGCCCGTTGTCCCGATGGCTCCGTGGGTGCGATCAATACATTCCCATTAAAAGCGCAGCGCGTGTCAACAAAGGATCACGGATCGATAAGTAACAGATGTGGTTAAATGGATGTTCTATTTTCGGTAACCGTTCGTTGTGTTGCTGAATGGTCCATAACGTTGTTGATTTTTAAAACTTGAAGTTTATAATCTTAAGCAAATTTACCACCACCACCACCACCACCACCACCACCACCCGCTTGGTAACATCTGTCGCCAATAATTAACAGCAAACTAATTAAAATGAATTTCAAACAAATAAATTATACAAAGTAATTAAATTAAACAACAAGTAAACAACAATTAAAAATAAAATTTAAAAATAATAATTTAAAAAAATTTTAAAAATTTAAAAAAAAATTAAAATCAAATTACGTAACTAGTTAATAATAATTTAACTAATTATAAAATAAAATAAAATTAAAAATAAACAAAATAAAAAATAATTAAAAAGTAAACAAATAATCAAATTACGTAACTCGTTAATAAAAAAATTACACAATATAAACAAAGTAATTAAATTAAACAACAAGTAAACAAACAAATTAAACAAAATAAAAAATACAATCAAAGTAATTAAATTACGTAACTCGATAATAAAAATTAATTAAAAATTTAAAAACTCCTTAAAAACGCATTAAAATTACGTAACTAGGTCAAAAATTAATTAAAATTTAAAAAACTCATTAAAAACGCATTAAAATTACGTAACTAGGTCAATGATTACGTCATAATGTCACTGATTACGTCACAAGGTCACCAAAGGTGACCCACCCTGACCTACTTCCCCTGCGCCACCCTCTTCACCCTGCGCCTCACCCTTCACCCTGCGAGTATTTTACTATATCTCGTTGTCCCTCCAGGCTGCGCCACCCTGCGCCACCCTCTTCACCCTGCGAGTATTTTACTATATGTCATTGTCCCTGCGGACTGCGCCACCCTGCGCCACCCTGTTCACCCTGCGCCTCACCCTTCACCCTGCGAGTATTTTGCTATATCTCGTTGTACCTCCGGCCTGCGCCACCTTGCGCCATCCTCTTCACCCTGCGCCTCACCCTTCACCCTGCGAGTATTTTACTATATCTCGTTGTACCTCCGGCCTGCGCCACCCTGCGCCACCCTGTTCACCCTGCGCCTCACCCTTCACCCTGCGAGTATTTTACTATATGTCTTTGCGCCACCCTAGGGAGTATTTTACTATATGTCATTGTACCTCCGGCTCCTTCACCCTGCGAGTATTTTCCTATATAACCTTTGCGCCACCCAAATACGACCCAAAAGTGACCTAATATACTACTATTATATTGCGCTCTTTTAGATACATAAAAACAAACTATATTTAAGCAACAACAATTATGAAACAAAATATGAACATTTACGAAAACTGTATTGACGTCTTTTTTAGCTGTATTAAATTTACGTTAATTAGAATACATATTGCTTTTTACAATGTAGAAAGATTTAGTGTATTTTAGAAACTGACCGTACAAATAGAACGCGTAACGCACAATTATTTATTATTATTTAATAATTTAATGTTCTGATTATAATAATAGTTACAACATCTAGTATGTTAAATTCGGTTAAAATGCCCCTTGTACATGTTTTGAGCAATTATAACTTCATAAAATTATAAGCTCAGTTCAAGTAGCGAAATATTTGCATTCAAGTCTAAATAACTGATACCTAACAGTGGGGTTTGAAATTCAAAATCACACACAAACTTGCCATCCATGAATATTGTGTAACGGTCACTCCCAACAAAAATAATTAAAGTAAACTCCGTTCCAGACGCGAACGAGTAGTTTGTAACATCAGGCAATTGTTCTTCGTGCCAGGAATCGTTGGACTTGCTGTTTAATATCAGTCTCTGGGTGTTTTCAAAACTCCGTAGAGTGTAGTGCAAATGGGTATTATTTGCGTCCTGGGCCAGATTCAACTTGAAGTTCCTGTAGTCTATGTAGACTCCTTTAAGTATAATCTGATACAAAGAAATCATCAAGTTCTTAATCCGAAACAATAATTGGACAGGAAATGTATGACGTATATTTAATGATGTACCTACCATGTTGCCAGTGATGACTCCACAAGGAAGCGTCAAATTGACGTATACCGGTGACGTTAGGTTAGTCACACGTAGGTTCTGACTCAGACCGTAGTAGCGACCTGATGACGTAGCCTCAACACCAGCGACATTTCCATCGGCCAGGTCGGTACACAACACGCACAGTTGTGTGGTCTTGTTGTAGCTGAAGAGGAGACAATCTTTGTCGGACATACAAGACCTAGCACACGACACGGTTGAACGTTCGACTTTAGAACGTGACAATGTTATATTACAGGCTAAACCTGGTAAGTTTATTTTAAAATATCTGGATGTCGATAATCTTTTAGTACAGATATATCCGTTAATGTTTGATGTCAGAAGACTTGTTAAAAGCAACAGAAAATATAGTGACATTGTAGACAATAGATATATTTAACACCAGACAGTATATTTGATGTTTAAATGTCCACAGTAATGTGCATTCTTGCGAAAGTTTCATAAGGATACGTGGTATAAATACAGTCTGAAAGAGTTACACGAAGCAAATGGCCGACCAGATTAAGGTGTCGCTAGCTCACACAAAGGAACATTAATGAGATCATTCCATAACCGATCACACGTTACAGAACCATGCTGAGATAGGAAAATGAAAACCAGGCTTATCTGGATTAAAATGGCATAACTAAAATATGGTTTTAAAATAACGTATATCGATTATTTTATATTTTATAACAATTGTTTTAAAAATGTTCACAATGGTCAAAAGCAAATGCAAATTACTTCTCAGGTTACTGGCTTTGGAGCCTGTTTTTTGGAGTGGTCTATCATAATGTAATTCTGCTGTTCGAGCTTACGAGCACTACAGGGTAGGTTAGTTTAAAAAATCACAAAGTTTCGATACAGTTTAGGACAATTCATTTTTAATAAAGTGGCATTCGATGTAGTTACGCAAAAACTTGCTATCGATGAAGATCGATTGGATGTCGTTAGTGACGCCAACATTGAACACCTCGACAGGGCTTAACGAGTGGGTGATGAAGAAAATAAAGGGGGGGGGGGGCTAATTCCGTCCACCACACAACGTTAGTCATGCGGTTGATTAGCATACATATGGCGTCTTTATAGTGACGTCGCGCACAGAGGAAGAGCTTAAGGTTTGTATTATTTTTCATTAGACTCAGCTAAAAAAAACCGATATGATCTAAAATTTACAACAATTTGAGAACATTGATTGCACTTTTATTATTATATTTTAATAGTCACGTCTAATTATCATTTTACTAGTCGAGTCTAATTAGTCTAAGTAAACGCGTTCAATTCATATCTAAAACAAAAGGTGTTTTAAATATAAATTAAAAACTACAACCTAAACAGACAATTATAATCTATGTATAATATAAACTTTGCAGTTTTCTGTCAACTTTGTTTAGCAATTTCTGGTTGCAGTTTTCTGTCATCTTTGTTTAGCAATTTCTGGTTGCAGCAAATGGTTCTTACTACACTTTCTCAAAAGCTTATAACTTAAGTACCTTCTAAGTTAGGTCGACAAAATTTCACATTTAAAATTACGTTTCAACGTTGGAACTATTCCCTTTATCTATAAGTGATACTTTACTTAATGTTTGAAAAAACAAGATACCATTTCAAATTTAATTAAAATTTTCTTTATTATAAGGTACTCATTTTCCGCTCAATTATGGCACGTTGTTTGCGTTCATTTGTAGAGCAATACTTTTTCTACTGTATACTATTTTATTTAAATAATTTAAGAACTAAACCGTATAATAAAAACTTTTTATGGGCCGATTGCCAGTAGCCTCCGGTCCGTTGATTATCGCCAACCGTAAACTTCTCATAGTTTATATCAACTTTTATCCTGCTTAAAATGTTTTAGATACAACAAAGTTCAATTTAAAAAAAATAAACATAAATAAAAATTAACAATTATAAAACGAATACATTTCTGATTTATTTATTTAGTTTGTGTGGGTCAACCCAAACGTAACAGTCACCCGAAACCTAATCTTAACCCTAACCAAACATCGAACCATAATTCTAACACCCTATCCTTAACATATCTTTAAAGGTATGTCTTTCGTTCCCATCTCTATCTCAAAACTACCGGGTAAAATCGCTGCGGGTTAGGGGGCTGGGTGAGGGAGTTATGCCCTGTTACCATCTAGCTGTATCAGTGTCAAAGACATCCGCTAATTTAATCCACAAAACTGGCAGTTAAAAATGGGCTGCTGCTGTTCCCGTTATTCCACCCACTTAGAATACACACGTAAGTTTTTCAGTAATTTGGATACACAATACACTGACGCATACTCATCACAGTATATTTTCTTTAATTTTTAAATGTTTACATCAAGTAACCCCTATTTCCCAGTGATCTCTCTTTTCCTCAAGAACTTGAGAAAGATGGGACACGGCCCTTTACTCTGGACGTTGACCGCAACCTTTCTCTTGTTGCAGTTGTGCTGAAGCAGCATGCAGAAGTTCTTGTAGGTGACGCCATCTTCGCCACACAGCGGCTCGTACTTTAACGGACAATCGTCTTCACAGCTGTAGAAGAAGCCGTCACTCTCGCCTGAAATGTTAAAAAATCACAGCTGTAGAAGCCATCAGCCTCGCCTGAAATGTTAAAAGGTCACAGCTATAGAAGCCGTCAGCCTCGCCTGAAATGTTAAAAGGTCACAGCTGGAGAAGAAGGCCTCAGCCTCGCCTGAAATATTAAAAGGTCACAGCTATAGAAGCCGTCAGCCTCGCCTGAAATGTTAAAAGGTCACAGCTATAGAAGCCATCAGCCTCGCCTGAAATGTTAAAAGGTCACAGCTGTAGAAGAAGGCCTCAGCCTCGCCTGAAATATTAAAAGGTCACAGCTATAGAAGCCGTCAGCCTCGCCTGAAATGTTAAAAGGTCACAGCTATAGAAGAAGGCCTCAGCCTCGCCTGAAATATTAAAAGGTCACAGCTATAGAAGCCGTCAGCCTCGCCTGAAATATTAAAAGGTCACAGCTATAGAAGCCGTCAGCCTCGCCTGAAATGTTAAAAGGTCACAGATGTAGAAGCCGTCAGCCTCGCCTGAAATATTAAAAGGTCACAGATGTAGAAGCCCTCAGCCTCGCCTGAAATGTTAAAAGGTCACAGATGTAGAAGCCCTCAGCCTGAAATGTTAAAATGTCACAAGTTAGAAGAAGCCCTCTGCCTGAAATGTTACAAGCCGAAGTTGTAGCTACTCTGATTTTAGCTAACTACGTGAATTGGAGATTATGTACAGTTAATTTATTTCCATGACCTCGGCATATATAAAAGTAGTGTTGTCGTACATGTAACCAGCTTTCTTTACACACAATTAGTCAGATAAGAGCTTTATGGACTCAAGGATAGCTCACAGAACCGATCCCAGGTTCCGACAACGAGAGGCACCGTCTACCGTTCAATATAAGGTCATCTCGTGCATTACACAACGAGACACCGTCTACCGTCTTATCTGACGTCATCTAGTGCTTGATTAATCCCAAAAGGGTCACACTGTATATTATAATGTATTCTGTGGCGATAAATATGGGGCTGTGTTTGATGAGGTTCAGAAATATGGTCACTAATACATATATTTTCCGTAAGGTGAGTATGCTGTAAATAGCTAAGTTTAAGAATAAGATCATATCTATAAAAAAAAAAACATTAATAGATTAATGCTTCAAGGTAAGATAAATATAGGCGAACTTGTTAAATCTTTTATAATATACTGTGTTGTCCGCATTATTTTGTTAAGGGATTTTTAAAAAGACATAATGTAGTGTGTCAAATTGTTCTTATAATGGTTCTTATAAATATATTGCTGGAACAATACAGTAGTGAATAGTCTATCTTTCTCTAGTGCGGTTATTACGAACATTTTAGTAAGGAAATGTAAGGGTTAGGCTTAGGACTAAAATTATTGTTTTCTGTTTTTATTGCCGTCAAAACGACAGTTAGGTTAGGATTTAAGGTGAAGGATAGGGTTAAAACTTAAACCAAGTTTTTTTTTTTTACCAGTGCAGTCATGACGGCGGTTAATTAGGATTTTGGGTAACGGTTAGGGTTAGGACTTCATTCAAAGTTTTCTTTTTCCAGCGCGGTGAAGATGACGGTTTCAATGGAGAGAGGTGAGATTTATGACTTTTACCAAAAATAAGTTTATGGGTGTAAAGCATTCTAAAGTTAGTTTTAAGGTTAGGGATAATTAAGGTTTGCTTGTTGCGACCAGATTAATAATCCAGAGTAATAGCCATTCTTAAAATACAGTCATGATAGGGATAAACATACGTTATTTCTGTATTTTAGAAAATACAAAAATAATTATAATCTAGATCTAAGTTCTAGACCGATAACTAGATAAACAAGTAAACTCCAGAGTTAACAAACAACCACGTAGATCTAATTTCTATTTCAACTTACAAATAATTCCAAACAACAGACAAAGTGTTAGTAATTCCTTCATTATTTAAATCGTTGTACTACTTTGAAGCTCAAAAATAAAAACGTGCATCATTAAACATCAGGAAAACCGATGTCCTCACTATTCTTACCGGAGAAAGCCAGAAAAACAATCTTAGAGCTAGTAAAGTATGGTCAGAGATGAAACATCAAGATGTGTTTGCGTTCGTTCAGTGGCGCGCACTGTTTTGAATTTAGAAAATGCGCATCACAAAGAAAACTTTATTAGCGTTCTTAGCATACAACAGCACACAGTAAAGTAAGAATCATTTCGCTTGACAAAAAGAATTCTACTGACACAAATTCAAACTCGTATGGTTACGCGACATGATTCTCAACGTAAACCTCCGGAGTAGAATCTATGCTCTGGAAATGAGATGTCTGCCCAGACTTATAAGGATCTCATTCAGAGATCACACAAATAAGGAACAAGTCCTGGATAGGATCACTAATATGATTGATCCCATTGAAAGTCTACTAAGCATTTTCAGAAAAATGTGCATGTTTGGCGATCCAACAGTCTAAAAACACAATAATGCAATCCACTGTGCCAGGAAAAAAGAGAAGGGGAGGTCAAAATCGTCGTTGGATGGATGACATCAAAGATTGGACCTGGCTACCCATTGCAGCCGAGGGCCGAGACAGTTGGCAGATAGGTATGAGAAAAACATCTGGTGCCCCTTACGACCCCAATAAGGGTTTAAAATGATATATTGATTATTTGAATATACGTGTCCAGCGCTTATAACTTTTTTAAATAATAGCTGTATAAGAAAAAAATAGGCAATCCACTATGTTCTTGAGAAAGTTAGCATACCAAATTCCTAAATCAAACAATATGACACTTTCAAAACAATAGCATAATCCAAATCAAAGTGATAAAAACCGAGCGCAAATTATTTTGGAAAAGATAGTTTTCCAGGCCGCTTTTCACAAAGACAAGAAATTTTGAAGAAGCCTTGCTTTTTTTTACACAAAGACAAGATACACAAGAATCAACACACAATTTTAAAATAGAAACAGATTTAATATCAACTAGTAACGCAGCGTCAGGCAATTGAAGAAACCCAACTAGTAGACACAAAGATCAGTCATGTTGCAGCTGAATAAAGCAAACCAAAGTGTCACATCTATTGCCTAAGGGTCGCCACACATTTTAATTTAGAATTTTTCTGAATGGGTTGTTGTCCCCAGCTGACGAGCCTCGTCTTCCCGAAGGCTCTAACTTTGCACTTTAGGGTTAGCATGCATGCGCTACACGACACACCACGTTATAGTGGTATAATCAAATATATGAAAGGGAAAAAAATCATTAAAGTTAGGCTTAAATAATAGATATGGTCTTGCAAATGTACTAGAGAAAAACAATCTCCTCTTGTATTTCAGGTCTTTTTTATAATAACAGTGTCAGCTTTCTAGTGTCTAAATAATTGAAGAATGTTGATGATTGATTTTTTTATTTGTTTGATTTTCTCCTTTTAATGCATGTAATAAAGGCTATAATGGCTACTCGAAAAACAAATATTTGTGGTTGTTTTTACAAGCTTTTATTTTTTTATCTTGCTACTTCTGTCTGTCATCAGTCATGGATCGAAACTAGCAAGCGAAATTGAAATTTTGACCACCTCTAACTGACTGATTCGTTTCAAACTTGGCACGCGCGTAAAGACCCGATGGCACTGTAATATAACATTAAATTTGATTTTATTGGATGCCTAAATATTTCATAAGTAAAACATCGTTTTTCTTAATTGCTTCCATTTTTTAGTGACTCCCGATAAACGGAAGTGGAACATTACTCTGTTTCTGGTTTTAAAAATACCGTTAATTTAAGTACCGTTTCAGTCAGGTAGGCCAAATTGTATACATTTTATGACCGTATTCTTCTGATATTGTCAAATGTTAAGTAACTTAGGGTAACCGGAAGTAGCAATGCCATTTCCGATTTCTCAAAAAACGTAATGAACGTTTCCTTCATAAAGTAGGCCTACTGATTTTCCGCTCAATTATACACACTTTATTTTAGCACTTTTTTATCGATTTAAATGTTTAAGTAGGTCTATTTAAAAACAGTAAACAACATTTGCATTGAAAGAGTGCACAGGAAATGCTATCCTCCTCTTTGTTATATAAAAAAATACGAGATTGTTTGGGGGAGATGAATCCCGCCTCATCAATAAACCTGGAATTGATTTCCGATGTTGTAGTTGAAATGAAATGCTAGTTCAATTGATGCAACACTTTTCTTTTCCGCTAGAGAGTAGCGCGCATTTCAGTAGTAGTATCTCACTATAGTTTTTGGATGTTATAATAAAGAAATGTAGTTTTACTTAAATGATGTGTGTTGTTTTTGGAAGTTATTAACAAAATTCCTAGCTTGATTATTGAAAACTGAACAAAAGTTTCGTTCGTCAAACTGTTTTTGTTTACAATTTTATTCGAGTATTTTTAAAGTTGTGGCCACCGCGTATTTGAATGTTAATGAATATTTTTAAACTGATATAGAAATAATGTACTTATGTTATTTCGTATGGAAATATTTTTTAAATGCTTTAGAAATATAAAGTTGTTGTAAAACTTGTTATGGAATTATTTTTCAATTGCTTTAGAAATTAAGTGATTATTTAATTTAAATTTTAATACTTTACACATGTTATAGATTTGATAGCAAAAATAATAAATTATTAGAACTGATTGAAAGTGTTAATTAGTAATAACAATGCATGCAATATATTTCATCGCCATTGTTTTTGCCGTGTCCTACAATGATCAAAGTAAGTTCCCTATGTAAAATAAAAAATGATGCTGATTTTAATTGCAAAATAAATACGCTAGACCAGTTTTTCAGTTAGGTCATTGAAAAAACTCAATGAATTCTAGAATTGTGTCTTTAACTTTTGTTGTTGACATTAAAACAGTGGTGACATCTACTGACAGTATCCACAAGTTCTACATGGTAGATAACTCCAGCCTGACCATGTTACAACTGAAGAGTGACGTCCCTGTACTAAACCTGCTGGGCTGTGCTAGACTATGTGTAGACAGTCCTCAGCACTGCTACAGCTTCATCTATCACACGGTGTCACGTCTGTGTACCACAGGTACAAGTTTAAGTCATTCTAGTGCATGTTTTAATCGAATGTAGACCTAGTAGGTTGATCTTTAGACCATCTTTATACATGTGTTAATTAAAGTTTGTGCATAAATAGTTGGTTATTTAACCATCCGGATACAATTTTTAATTAAAATGTCCAGCTGATCAAACAGATAACCAGCATCATTGGCATTTGTTTATAATTCATTGCCTTTCAACCAAACTGTTTTTATTGTAAGACTTTTTATAACACACTACAACAAAAACACACATTTTGTTCATCTAAAATATGTATTATATTTCATAGTTAATATCGAAACAGTAGCAAATTTGTTGTTAGAGAATAAGAAAGATGTGTTTTCTACCAGGGACATGGTTGGTTGCCTCCACAAATACTTCAGCCAGGAACGATGGTGTCCTATACTCTACTGTCGCCTACTGCAGCAGGGAGCTAGGATTTCAGGTCATCAGCCGGGGCTTGACCACCGTCTGTGTGTGGCTGTCGACTGTCCAGTTGGGCTATATAGCAGCCAGGGACCAGTGCAAAGGTCACGCTCATAATTATAGATATATTGAAGTCAAATGCAGTCACTTACTTTTTACTCTCTCTCTCTCTCTGTATATATACATATATACACACATATATATTTATATATATATATATATATATATATATATATATATATATATATATATATATATATATATATATATATATATATATATATATATATATATATATATATATATATATATATATATATATATATATATACATTATCTTACATTATATTAGTATGTGAATCTATTTATAGAATAAGCATGTTTTCTTATAACATCAGCTAAGGGCGCACATCTTTATACACCCAAAACGCAAGAGAAGCTCGACATTTTTTTGGACATTGCACTGTCAAAGTCTATCGCCATTTGGATTGGACTGAATGATTTTGCCAAAGTTTTTGAATTTGTTTGGGAAGACGACGGCACTGTTATGCAGAAGTCTTGGTGGAGTGTTTTGTTTCATGCAGGTGAGCTGCTACAGGATACACGTGGGTCATTACAACACGTTTTACTCTCTCTTATAGAACAGTATATTTTATCAAAAATTTAATTTGTAATTCTTCGCAAAGTTACACATTTTTAGAATGCTATACTCATGATCATTTTAATCTTTTTGCACAAAATAAAATATTTAAAAAAATAGCAAGGTGAAATTTTCTTTTCACAAAGTAATTAAAAGTATCCTATAATGACATCACTAAAAAGACCACTATAGAATATTTATCATAATTTGGAGACTACTACTAAAAGTATTGTATGTCACCATCAATTCGTGTCGGAGAAATGGAGTACCACGATTAATGAAAGCCCGCCAGCTTTTTATCATTTATTACTCTAATGCCGGGACATGTATTTTATGTTATTCTAATGACCAGATGACTGAGTATGTATCGTCCTCCCCAGGTGACCCAAACAACAGCGGCGGCACCGAGAGGTGTGTTTGCTACTACCCCAACTACGCCCCGGCTGTTGATTTAGACTGCAACTACCCAGCGCTCTTCCTCTGTGAGATTTCCCCGACTCTCACAGTTGTTTGATATACTTTATAACGGAATATATATATATATATATATATATATATATATATATATATATATATATATATATATATATATATATATATATATATATATATATATATATATATATATATATGACTATTTTGTCAATCTATATAGCTGAGTATCCCTTTATGGAACAACATTGTCAAGTTATTGACAATGAAATCGCATGCCCACCCTCTACTATTTTATAAAATCTAATTTTATTTACCACAATGTTTATAGTTATTTGTCGGGAAAAATCGGAAGCGAATACTCTAGCCCGCGTCCCTACCCTTTGACAGCACCTAGCGTAGCCTTACTTCAAGCCCTTACCTCGCACTAATTCACGCCTTCCCCTATGTCACGTCCTACATACCCCTAGACCGCGCCTCTAACCTTAAACTACAACTATACTATCCCTATCCCACGCTTTTCTTAGCATTACTCCATACAACTATACTAGCCCTATCCCACGTTTTTCTTAGCATTACTCCATACAACTATACTAGCCCTATCCCACGCTTTTCTTAGCATTACTCCATACAACTATACTAGCCCTATCCCACGTTTTTCTTAGCATTACTCCATACAACTATACTAGCCCTATCCCACGCTTTTCTTAGCATTAATCCATACAGCTATACTAGCCTTATCCCACGCTTTTCTTAGCACTAATCCATTAATTCCATACCCCTAATCCGTTGGCCTGTTACTCCTAGATCTGTTAACGTCAGCAAATGAAACGTCAAGCATAGAATCATTAAATATCCTTTTCACTTTTTGCCTGTTTGACAAAATAAATATTAATTATTGCAAAAATATCTTGATGTTTTATTTTTGACCATACTTAAATTTTGTTTGTTCTTAAAATAGAATAAAAACCTTTTAAAATCATTATTTTTTTTAAAAATTACCTACATGGACCGAATGACGTCGTCTTTGTTACTTATTTTTTAAAATGGCTATATATATATATATATATATATATATATATATATATATATATATATATATATATATATATATATATATATATATATATATATATATATATATATATATTTAACGGCCCTCTGGATTTTCCCGAAAGGCTGACAGTTTTTTTATTACACTCGAGGGTCGGCCTACGACCTCGAGGTCAGTTTTAAGCGTTCTGTGGGGTCGGTGTGCAAAAACAGGGGATGAACTAGCCATGTTTTAAAGTGCGGTGTTTATTTAAAGTTGTACTTACGTCGCATATCTCGAGGTAGGAACATTATTTACCAACTCTAGCCCTAACCTTAAAAATTACACTTGGAAAAAATAATCTTACACTACTACAAAATTACACCGACATGCGACTATACATATCAGAGGTGATTTGTGTGCATTGTACAACTATTTTAGTTACATCTTTCTAAATTATTTGTAAAACAATTAAGTTTTTGATAACCGAAAAACTGTAATGCTTTCCTAAATGTTTAAGCTTTACTACACACATTGTAAGTAAAGTTCCCTTTTCGAGCATTCGGTCTATGGTACAAGTCAAATTCACATTTTTCTGTTAGCTTGGTCAACTCTATGTCAAGCAGCCTTTACTTTTTCCGTAAAGTGAATTAGGTAACCATCTTAACAAGGTCGACTCTGGGATTCGAACACGAGACATTTAGGTTAGCAGTCAAGCGCTCTGTCGCTAGGACACACCGCACAACATTGTAATTCCATCATATTTTTTTTTTTCAAATTAATTCATCGTATCCAACATTTTCATATTTTACGTTAAGTTTAATACTAAATAAACTTTGTATTAACTCCTTGGATGTAACATTTACACGTTATAATTCATTGAACAATAAATACATATTTCATTTGATTTACCTTTGTTAAGTTTTAAACAGTAAACTCTTTTAGATATGATATATATATATATATATATATATATATATATATATATATATATATATATATATATATATAGACTAAACACGGTTCATGTTTATTATAACAGTCTGGGACGTATTGGCGAGGAGATGGGTTAGTTTTGTAAAGTTTGTCTGCAACTTAAACAAAATGGCCCGTGGTGATTGTTCTGTCGGCTTTTGTCAACGTTACATCATGGCACCAATCCTGTTAACTCAGAGAACTAGATCCCTATTTTTGAAGTGGGTCCAAACACTTCTGCATTCGAGCAGTTTTTTTTTTTTAATTTCAATAATCTTTTAAATAAACCTTAAAATCGGTTATAAAATACATCAAAGCCAGGAACTTTTGGAGTCCCCAGCAGGCCTCAGAAAATTATCCAATTAAACACGAGGAGTCGACGTTTGATCTCAGCTTGATTAAATAGAAGGATTTAGCAATTTTAAGACGGCTATCATTTATATCGTGCTGGAGTTTAAACAGAGACATATCACGCTGTATGATCCTTAACTGCTGCTAGGATTTCATTTAAATAGTACGGTCAGCAGAACGAACTTTAGCTATACTGTGGTCTGTTAATGAAATAATAAAATAGTATTATCCAACCTTAAAATAAATATCGTCTGCAATGGCACTACTTCTACTGGTGTTAGCGAGTCTTCTGACATCCAAAGTTAACGGACAAGTCTGCTATAATACGTCATCAACAGTTAGCTATTCTAAGATAGACTCACCACTTGTAGCATGCGACCTAACGTCGTCACGTTCTAAAGTCGAACGTTCAACTGTGTCGTGTGCTAGTTCTTGTATGTCCGACAAAGATTGTCTCCTCTTCAGCTACAACAAGACCACACAACTGTGCGTGTTGTGTACCGACCTGGGCGATGGAAATGTTGCTGGTGTTGAGACTACGTCATCAGGTCGTTACTACGGTCTGAGTCAAAACCTACGTGTGACTAACCCAACGTCACTGGTATACGTCAATTTGACGCTTCCTTGTGGAATCACGACTGGCAACATGGTAACTAAATCTTTGAAAATATTTTCTTAACTTTAGAATAACATCAGATGTGTAGCCTTTATGTGAACAACCCGCTTAACATATTCCGATCCGACAAAGTAGGCTAGCTTGATGTAATTACTTCACTGGTAGTAAGTAATAAACTCAACTGTGGTAAAAAAAAATACGGTTTGTTTATATTCAGAGGCACCTATTTTATTAATTTTGTGAGCGCTCACTTAAAAAAAATCATTGTCTAACATGAAGTGATGGCAGATCAAATGCAGTTTGCAGTATAGAGCTTGGGCGTTTACTTCCGGCTACATTTTCATTAAAAAAAAAGGAAATCATAATATGTTTTTATAAAAGTAAATTTCAAAAAATAAAAACTCGGTTTGCACATTAAAATATTTATGTAGACTGTAAAAGAAAAAAAAAAGGTTTAAAAAAGATTTAGAATTTTTTTCTACTGCTGATCAGAGAAATTTGAGGGGGTGTACAGATTTAAAGGTATTACGTTCAGCCCCTTAACCCTTATTCTGCAATGTCAAATGTCTTACAGCATCATTTTCTGTATTTTTGAGATAGCCACACCATGTCCTATGTTTACAATCTTATTAATATGTTCCACAAAAACAACTTCACTCTCCGACCTATCACATCAAACAACACATTCAAAACATGCCTCCGAAGTTTTAAAAGACGTATTATATTTGAATTCACCTGAAAGACTGACACGCAGGTGTATACATGTTTCTATGATATTAAGGTTATAGCAATATAGACCTCAGCCAATCATCATCAGGACATGATTTGTTTGTGATTTTACGTATTAGTGATATAAATACATTACGGGGGAAATTATGTTTTTTATTTCTGGCTTTAGGGAGTATTGCTTTAAATAATTTTCTGCACGTAAAAAGCAATGCCAGCTGAAGATAACACCAGAAGGGGATTGGTGGAAATGGGTGGGTGGGGGATGGGTCAGTTGAAGATTTTTTCACGGTGACCAACTCGTATCTGTGTGACCTTTTATGCTAAATATGTTTTTGTATTTTAAACATTCACTAGATCGCTTGACTAAAACAAGTCTGTAGACATTTGAATTTTTCTGTTGTTTATAAGAAAAAAAACGAGTCTAGGGATGCCAAATAAGGAGAGTTGTTTATGTGAAGAACGCAAGAGATGAACTAACTGTTCAGAACAGACTCTCAATGTGTCTAACCCCCGCCCCCCTCCCCCTCCTCCCTCCATGCAAATTCCAATGCTTTTGAAATATGAACGTAGTAAGTATTGGGCAACTTAAAAAAAAGTATTTATAGTTTTAAGGCAACAAACACCTTTTTAAAATAATAACTCAACCTCTGTGTTAACTACTTATCTTTTCGGATGGTAACTGACCCTTCGTACTGTCTAACTAATTCTAAAGGTTCTCTCTCTCTCTGTATCTAACTACCTTAAATTTCAAGTTATGAATCTATATTTGTCCTTAACTTACTTTTTCTGTTTGCAACTCTTTTTCTAATTTAACTATCGTATTGCTCAAATTGTAATTCGAGTGACGAACTAAACGCCTTCTTTGTATCAGATTGTGCTGAGAGGTGTCTACAAAAGCTACAAGGAATTCACGATCAATCTGGTCAAAGACTCAAGTAACATCCATCTGCACTACAATCTAAGGCCAACTGGGATCCTCACACTCGTTTTAAACAGTAAGATCAACGGTTTCTGGATGAACGAACAACTTCCTGATATCAGAAACTACCGCTTTGTGTATGGCAAGGAGTTTACTTTAATTATTCTGGTCAGAAGTAACCGCTACACAATATTCATCGATGGCAAGTTTTTGTGTGATTATAGTTTCCGAACACCGCTGTCAGGTATTAAGTACTTGAAGTTGTATGACGTTCCTGGCCTGGTTGAACTGAGCGTATAATTATCCTGCTGTGCTATGTGCAACAGCTGTAGGCCCACCAGTAACAAAAATTACGATGTGATAATCCCTTAAAAACATGAAACATGACGATATGAGCAGCTTACTCTAAATTAATGGGTACTTGTTTGTTTTTTTAACCCTGACACGACACAACAATTTTATTTCATTAATTATAATTATAATAATTAAGAATAATATTGTACGCGTTAAGATTGTGTGAAGAGTTTCTGAATCCTACAATGATTCTCCCTAAAGATTGTCATAAGCTATATGCTTTTTAAATTAAAATATCCTGATGTAGCTAAATAAGTCCCTTTAGTACAGTTTAGATAACTGTTAGAAGTATCCATAATGTCGTTTATAAATAGTTTTGCTTATGTAAATAGGCAATATATATATATATATATATATATATATATATATATATATCGTTTTTTCAGAATATAATAGTGGAAGTGCATTTTTACTTTACATTTTGATTCCAATTTTTAAATTGTATTGTACTCTATGTGTTCATATTTGTTATTATATGTATCATTTCACATTGGATGTGCAATTGAAAATTTAGAACTCCTATATTTGTAATATACTGGTATTGTTTAGTTAGCTGTTTGACTGTCTATCGCAACTAGTGTGAGGTACCCAATAGAGCTAAGTAGACTAGCGAACATAACATCACGAACCGAGATTCTCGAAACATTCATGTTATCTACCAACTATTGTATTGGAATTTTACGGATATTTTCATTTGCGAGTTATACGGCACATAGAGAGATATTTTGATATTTTATAAGGTTTCTAGAATGTTAGAGCATGCCCAATTTATGTACTGTCACAATGCAATGTTTTCGAGTCATGACCTACGTGAAAATTTGAAATAATTTGGACCAGTAGGAGTGTTTGAAATTTCGCTCACAATTTTCCGACAATTACGGACGAAAGACACAGGAATCAAGTTAAAAATAAATTTATGTGTATTGTTTGATAAATTGGAAATAGGGTAATCAATTATTTCTGGTCACCAAAAATTACTCCAAACTTTTCCACTTCATTTTTGTGAATCGTATTATCATTTTTTTCTGTGCTGTGTTTCACTTTTTAAAACACCAATGACAGACTTTACCTAGGTTTTCACAATACCATTGTAGGAACAAATTCAAACTCGTATCTAGTAAATCTAGCTTGTAAATAATGAAAGCTCAAGTACTTATAGGGCTGGTAAGTAGGCACCAACCAGCTCTATGTCTCATGCAGTTTTTAATGTGCCGTAGAACTGGATGGTGACCTACTTACCAGCCCTATAACCACGCACACGAATAGACCTAGTGTCGATCACTTCGATTTTTCACGCATTTAAAAAAAAACATTCGATGAATGGACCCAACCACAAATGTTTGTAGTCGGAAGCTATGTCAAATAGTCTTGATCAATTTGCCAAGCACTAACTGAATAGTTAACTTTGAAAGTCATTGTTGTTTGTGAATTCTTTCATGAAGTCTATCTGCTCTTTTAATCTTAGTGTGATATAGATTGAAAACGTCACGTTAGGTTCATTCAAATAAAATGGTGACAAATATATGTGTGTTGGTTGTGTCTTAAAGTTTTCCAAAGTATGTTTAAGTTGCATGTTTGTGTTGAGTTTATTTTGGAGCTGTATGGTTGTTTTGTTTTGTTTGTCCGTGTGTTTTAGTTGCATGTTTGTGTCGAGTTTATCTGCGAGCTGTATGTTTGTTTTGTTTTGTTTGTCCGTGTGTTTTGGCTTTGAGCTGTGCGTCTTTATTTTGTTTTGGAGATGACTTTGTTTAACAAAAGAAAAAAAAAATCCTCTTTAGATCTAACTATCCATTTGGTAGATGAGGCAGAGTTTATATGTTTATTGATCTTGGCATATGAAGGGAAGGTGTGGTCAGCACTATGCTCAGGCCACCTTTACCTTTCCTAACACGAGTTAGGCACCCATCAGAGCTGGGTGGACTCATGAATGTTTTACTGACATGGAGCCGGATTAGAACTCGAGACTTTTGGGTTAGCCTCATAGCGTTCTACCGCTTAGGCCACACCGTCCCATTTAGTTTAAATATTTAACTCTTTATTCGATTTCCAGAATAAAACTGTGAGTAAAATCTAAAAGACCATTCTAAATATTTCTGCAGCTACTAAAAAAATATATTGCTTATATGAGATACAATGGCTGCTATTGAAAACCAATTTGAAAAAAAAAAACATAATTAGAAGCTTTTAAAAAATACATTCAGATAAAATCATCAATTTATACAGTACGTGTCCAAGACACATTTAGCAGGTGAAAAAAAAGAGTGTATCTGTTTCAATGCCCAGCCCGCTTAGTTTGCCCAAAGTGTCAGATACCCATCAGACTTGGGTTGAGCTAAAAGACGTTCTACAGACTCGAACCCTGGATCCGAACTTAGGACTTTCTGGTTAGCAGTCTTAGTTCATACTAAAAACGTGTTGCAAATACATGAGTCGTCAAACTAAAATAATCACAGGAATTAACCTTTTTTAACAGTAGGTTACTAGCAAGGATAAAAAAAATTACGTTAATTAAGGGCCGATTAATTTTGTACAAAGCTTTTATATAGTCTAGGTTGGATTATGCATCTAGAGTGTGGAGAGGCAGCTTGATAACCAAACAGCGCCCTCTATTATCGTCACAGTAAAGGCCATAACAAAGGTGACTAGTTGATCTGGAAGTCAAGAAAAACAACACCACTTTTGCCAGTCACTTGGAATTTTCTTGGCAGTCCCCCAAGACAGTCTTGCCTTTGTCAGTGGCTCTTCTGTTGAACAGATCCACGTCTCACTTTACAGGACCTGCTATTGTGGCTAAATGGTCGTCATGTGGTGCCAGTCTTGTTGAGATGTAGTTTCCTATTACCATTGCCGTGTTTGTCTTTAATTATTAATGGCTGCGCCAATCGAACCCAAGTTCTTTACAATGTAGCTTTGTTTTTCGAAACGTTTATTAGCTATTAAAATATATTGTACTTCATATTCGTATAAGTGTTCAACGAAGTCAGTTTTACACCAACATATTACCAACTTGTTTATTTCTTTTAATGATGCTGTATGCAATAAAAATGATGAAAACATTCACCTATGCTATTATGTTTTCAGTTTATATTCACTTCCCAGGTAAGACTTGGGCTAATTACAATTACTGCACTTAAAGTATTTCCTTGTTTTATTATATTTGAAGCAAATATGATCCAAGCAACTTTACTTTTTTCAATTATGTATTGACAGAAATGGTCAATAGCGTTGGTTCTCTGACGTTTTATTTAGTGACCAACAGAAATCTCGTGATGGTGAATTCAACTACTTCCGGCACTGTACCCGACCTTCTATCTTGTGCCAGGGTCTGTAGATATAGTCTGTCCTGTCACAGTTTTATGTATGATGACACAAGCGGTCTGTGTACAACAGGTAATCATAGCTTGAGCCGCTAGTTTGGAACTGTTAACTTCATGAATGTCCATATATATATATATATATATATATATATATATATATATATATATATATATATATATATATATATATATATATATGTGTGTGTGTGTGTGTGTGTGAGAGTGTGAGTGTGTTCGTGTGTCTGTGTGTGTGGGTGTGTGAGTGTGGGTGTGCGCGTATGTGACTTTACCTGTATGGAAAAGGGGGATATTATTTTAGTTTAAATAATTATTTAATGACAGCTTTCAATGAATAGTGGCTTGTGTACTGGTATTGAAAACATAGTTACCTGTTATGAATTGATGACTGTTTTGTAATGATAACACATCCATTCCGTTATGCAACAGGAAACCGCTTGGTGGCATCAGCCAATGCCAGCGAAACAATCAACCGCTCCTTGTACACTTACTGCAACCCGTCGTCAGGGTTTCAGCTGATGACCCGAGGGTCAACCACCGTGTGCCTGTGGTTGTCAAACAACCTTCTCAACTACACATCTGCGAGGGATCATTGCAAAGGTTTTTTTTTATCATTATTAATTTATGGTGTTTTAATAACATTGTTATGCAGTTAAGCCCCAAACGCGTCGTGACTTTGTGCATCATATTTGTGACACCACTTGAAGGTGTCACCAAAATTTCAAACATTTTCAATTTTGTTTTGTTGGTTAGTTTATAATTATTATTTTTATCAATGTAGAAAAATTAAAAAAAAAAAAATAAATAAAAAAAATAAAAATTTGATATCAGTTATGCATTTGTTTTCCGTTCAGTTGAAAACTCAATTCACTAACACGATTAATTGGCAGCCAAGGGCGGTAACCTGTACACACCAAAGACACAAGACAAGCTGGACATCTTGCTGAGCCTGCCCCTCACCACACAGTACGTCACCTGGATTGGCCTCAATGATTTCGTCACAGCATTCACATTTGTATGGGAAGATGATGGCAGCATCCTCGATAATTCCTGGAAAACCGTGCTCTTTCATCCAGGTAAGTGAAGCTGCTACTTTTATTTTCATTTCAAACAGGCAAGTTCGGGTACTTTCTTTTGTTACACCCCATAATCCTCTTATTTCCATAAGGAGCGTAATGCAGCAACAAAACTCAAGCCTCAGTCTTGCAAGTTCATGCCTTATATGGTCGGTTTTAGGCACCTCTCCTTCCATCTCCCCCCTCCACAGCCCTAATGGCCTTGACTTCTTTCACCTGCCAGGTGACACTCAGTGTCCTCAGTGTGGGATCCTTTTCAGACAAGTTCGCCTACAATTGCCTGTAGGCTGGTTCTCTGTCTATCCCTCTGTTTAGGATTTAGCTCTTCCCATTTCATTGTGATCATACGTTGGAGAGGTAAAAATACGGTGACAATATCTAAGAGTGATATCTCTAAAACACTGCGACAATATGTACGAGTGATATCTCTAAAACACGGTCACAATGTGTAAAAGATGTATCTCTAAATCACTGTGACAAATTGTAAGAGTGATATCTCTCAAACACAGTGACAATATGTAAGAGATATATCTCTTAAACACGGTGACAATATGTAAGAGATATATCTCTTAAACACGGTGACAATATGTAAGAGATATATCTCTTAAACACGGTGACAATATGTAAGAGCAGGGGCGTAGCGAGGGGGTGGCGGGGGGTGTGGACCGTACCGGGTGACACCATTTAGGGGGGGGTGACACCAAGGCAAAAAATAGAAAAATATATAGAGAAAAACTTGAGGGGGGTGCAAATCGAAAGTTTGAGGGGGAGGGGGGGTTAGGTGCAAATCGAAAACTTGAAAGTTTGTCCCCGGGAAGGGTCGCTACGCCTCTGGGGGGTGACACCATTAAGTGCCGCACCGGGTGAAACCCGACCTCGCTACGCCACTGTGTAAGAGAGATATGTTTCAAACACTCTGCGGGTGTGTTTTTACAATTTGATTTGCTTGTCAGCATATTTATTTCATGCAGGTAATATGTTAGAGAATGTTACCTTTTCTTCAAGTGTGGTTATTCACTAAGTTATATTATTAAACAATGAATTGTATCTGGATTATTTAATATCTCTCAGGTTGACTAAATTATTATCATGTTATTTTCTAAAACTTAACTTCATTACAAATAAAAATTAATGATCAAGTATTGTCAGCACATTTTGAACAATGTGCTGCTCTACTGAAAAACTTTTTTTAACATTGTAAACCTATATTGGTACTAATTGTAAGAACGTTAACTCTAATTGAAACAGTGTGGTAATTCAAGGCCGTTGCTATAGTTGCTTTAATACAACATAGAAGAAATAGTTTCATTTATTGAAAGTTAAAGCAGACGACGTAACATGTAATTTACAGCGTCAGTTTGCCTTACCAAGTTCGCTTTAGCATTACAGTTTTCATTATAGGCTTGTGATGATTGGTACAGATTTACATTAGTAATATTTCTTTCTTACATATACTTTCATTCGTTGAAGATGACATGCTTAAATATAATACTATTACAAAACGTTTAATTTCAATATTAGTTTTAAACATGAAAATTTAAATGTTTAATTAAATGGTGTTTCCATGTTGAGATTTTTTTTTAAAAGAGAAATTAAATGGGTATTTGTTTTTCGGTGAAGTGGATTGAGGAGTATGACTTATAAAGCAAAGCTGAAATAAATTAGGATTTTAAAAAATAATATAAATATTTTAATCAGACTGGATAATATGTTGGGTACAATGAGAAATATCAAATGAAACATTATGGCCTTTCAAACTGCTATATTTATTGTGGTCGACTTACAATTTTTTAAATTAAATTTATTTTAAACATTTACAATAATAATAATTTATTTCCTAGTTGTTAACTATTTTAAAATAGATGATCATAAATTGTAGGCCTATGTATAGCACATACATGAAGAGAGTAAAATGGCATAGAACTACACCAAAAAAGGGGATGCAGCTCTGGTTCTTTTGACAACATATTTTACCCTTGCCTAATCAGCTGTAAAGATCAATATTTTGTATTTGATCACCAAACAGGAGACCCAGACAACCACGGTGGTATCGAGAGGTGCTGCTCCTACTGCCCCTCCCTCAAGCCGGTGGTTGACATCGCTTGTGACATCCCGGGCATGTACGTCTGCGAGATTAACCCACGTCTGCAACTTGCTTGATTAGATGTAGCACACACACACACTATATATATATATAAATATATATATATATATATATATATATATATATATATATATATATATATGTTTTCTACCATATTTTCTAAGCTTTCTAGAAAGTTAGAACGTGCCCACTTTATTAACTGTATTCATCTTACACAGTTATAAATTTTTTCTACAATTTATTTCTTAGTCAAGTAATGTTACTATTTCTAATTAATAAATATTTTATAAATGTAACTCGTGTAGTATTTGTTTAATCTTTGAAATAAAGAGTTATCTCCGTTCATTTTCTTCTTAGATGTTAGGAAATATTTTAAAATTTAAATAAAAACTTCAAGCTAACAAGCTTTTAAATACACTAAAAATAAGAAAAAAAAGACAAACTTACCCTTTTGAATAAAAGCTTTGGTCGCTAAAAAAAATCTTAGTGATCTCATGCACTACGAAAGCCTTTATCAAAAAGAACAAATTTGTATTATTTTCTTGCTTTCGTTGCATTAAAAAACTTGTTATTATAAATGTTTGTATATTTAATTTATTTTCCACTTGCTAGAAACTCGTTCTAAATTAGGTTGACACTACATCTATATAGGCTTTGACTAAAAATATTTGGGTTAAAACCGATTGCTAGATTGCAAGCTCTAAAAGACTGGTTTTGCTCTTTCTTTATAGTTAGCCGTGATAACAGTTCACCCTTTACAATGAGCTGATCAAGAGATCTTGTTATCTCCCCTTTTATTATTGAATCAAATATTAAACAATTTTTAGCTCATCAGGTGGTCGCGCCTAGCTAGTTATCTCCCCTTCTGTTATTAAATATAGTAATCTATCGAGTTTGTAGTATAAAACCATTTAATTAGATTTTAATGATTGATTTAAGGTAAATTAGATTTAAAAAAAAAAAAAAGAAATGCACCGCATTGCTCTTGAAGAAGAAGATATCGGAAAATGTTAACAAAATCGCTGCATTGGAAGTTGGTCGAAATTGAGTTTAAAAAATGACATAAACCTACAAACAAACAAACAAATGAACTTTGCGAACAAAATGAAAGCTGGTCAGAATCCACGTTCACGTACTTTTCTGTAAACCTACACTTAATACAATGGAAAAATGTTGTATCATGTTGAAACATGTAACTTAGATTGCAAACCAGTATTAAGAGTGATATAATTATATTGCTACGAATACCTTGTTTTGTTATTATTTGTGAAGCATTTTTTGCAGTTAATTATTTAAAATACAAAATTGTTATAGTCATTTGTATATATATATATATATATATATATATATATATATATATATATATATATATATATATATATATATATATATATATGTGTGTGTGTGTGTGTGTGTTTAAAATGTAATAAATAAAACAATTTTAGTAAGTTTTAAAACACTAGTCCAACTAAACAAAGTTTTTTAAATTTTAGTTCGTGTTATACCGGTTTTATTCGTTTTTAATATTAGCTGCTTGAACCATAATGCACCAACGTACAGTGGCGTTTAGTTTGCGTTTTGTCATTGCTAGGTGTAAGAGAAATTATGAAAAATAAAAAAACCTGCTGCCCGTTGTATTTTTTTCTCTATGGGTGAAAAGAACTAGTAAAATAAAAACCCACTTAGAAGTTTGTCAATAAATATACTGCGTCTACATCCGTTCTTTCTCAGTTCTTACTTTGCATAATAAATTGAGTGTTATTCTCTCTGTTTGAATTTGAATTTCTCTCGCTTTTGCTTGTTATTTCTATAATAAATTGATTATAATTACCTCAACCTAATCTTGCATTTATTTCGCATGTATCGTAACTGTTGTATCTTATTGTGTATTAGTTAGAGTAATTAGAGATAGAAAAAAAAAAACTATTGTATTTCGCAAAAAACTACACCTATGAGAATGTGACTTTATTTTTTCAAGTATTTGAACGTGAATGGATGAGTTGCACAAAATAAATAAATAATCACAAAAGTTAAAGACTTTTTTGAGCCAGCACTCAGTGATTTTTAGCCATCTTTCTATGTGAGGAGGGATCTTTAATAAGAGTAATGACGTGACCCCCCCCCCGACCCCTAACAAGCAGATAATATAATAAACAATATTGCAAGCTTCATGAATGTCGTTCTGACAAGCCATAATAAAGTCTGATATTTCAAGTCTTTAGGTTTATAATGTAGCAGATCTGGTGAGTGACAAGCCAGCTCATGCAGGTCTAGAGAACTGACTTAAAACTACTGTCATTATCATGTCGTACGACATCTTCAACAAATCAATCAATACATCAATACAGAGGTCTGGGTGTGTAGGATGTATAACTTCTTTAGACTTGGTCTACGGAATATTATCATAATAGGCTTGATCATAAGAATCTATTCCAACCAAAATGTTTCTGACAGATCCTCATTATTCTATTGAAAATCTAAGGGTGCACTAGGACTGCAAACATACGGAGAGGTACTGGTTAATCTAAGGGACGGAGTGGCATAACAGTAGAGAGCTGGACTACTAACCCGTAAGTCTCAAATTCGAATCCAGCTCTATTGGGTACTAAAGAAAAGGGAAAGAAAAGGCGGCTAGGCATATTGCTGACGACACACAATCCCTTCATATACCGAGATCATAGAAACAGGGTAACTCTACTTCACTTGCCCAATAGAATGTCATTTTTTGGAGGGGAACTTAACTGAATAGGCAGATGTAGATCTTTTAATGCAGTTTCTGTTTTTTTTAAATACTACTACTTTGGAAACAAGGCACACATTAAAACAAAATTTTCGAAGTTTTACAAGGTAAATTTTTTTTTATTATATCTAACAAAAGCGTATTCTAATTTAATTTTAAACTGCGGTCAGCTCAAATATCACTGAACAGTGTTCGTAAAGTTATCAAAATCACGTTTATAAATCGTCAGGAAATCGCAGCCATTGTGTGAAAGAATAACACATGAGTGTAAAGTTTAAACCAGCTTAAACCTACACTTGACTTTTAGCATCGGTAAAACGTGTGATTGCATTGGTATAGCGTGGATCTAATACAAGATTCCCACTGAGTGATTCTGATCACGTACTGAGGTAAACTGCTAGGTGTGACATCCGGTAATTCTCACATCGTCAGATTTTGCAACCTGCGCATGCGCATGTGAGTATTTACCACCCACTACAAATAGCCTATGGAAAGTTTTTCTGTCAACATTCACAGCTACACTATAAAAATTTTTTGTTGAATTGTTAAAATAGGATTCATTAATTTCATTGTGTTAATTTTAAAACCTGGCATTGATTTCCGATATTGAGCTTGAAATGAAATGTGATTGCACCTAATGCAACACTTTATTCCTCAGGGGTCCATCTTAGACTGTAGTGTGTATTTCAGTAGTAGCAGAAAGAAATTATAGTTTAATTTAAATTATGTGATCTGTTTTAGGAAGTCAATAAAGACATCATTAGCCTTGATTAAATAAAACTAGGCATTGGTTTCCGTCATTAGATTGGATTTATTTTGCTAGAATTTTATTGTTGTTTCCTTTTGAAATATGTAGATGTTATGGAAATATTTTTGAATAATATAAGTAAAACGATCTTAGTTGATTATTATGGAAATAATATTTAACTGCTCTAAATTTTATTTTAATAGACGGAAATAGACAAAAATAATTAAGTAGTAGAACTTATTATATTAAACGGTTAAAGTGACACAACAATGAGCACAAAAATACTAGTTGCTATCATTTTTGCTGTGTTTTCCATTGATAAAAGTAAGTTAACTGTGTACATTAATTTTACTTTCAGCTAAACATAAAATCGCATTATTCATTTTTCAGTTAGTTTTTGCATTCAATACATTAAAAAATATTTTTTGTCTAATTTGTTTTTCAATTTAAAAAGTGGCGACATCTGCGGGCAGTATCCACAAGTTTTACATGGTAGATAACTCCAGCCTGACAATGTTACAACTGAAGAGTGACGTCCCTGTACTAAACCTACTGGGCTGTGCTAGACTATGTGTAGATAGTCCTCAGCACTGCTACAGCTTCATCTATCACACGGTGTCACGTCTGTGTACCACAGGTACAAGTTTAAGTCATTCTGGTGCATGTTTTAATAGAATGTACTGTCTAGTTGGTCAGTCTTTTAGCCATCTTTATACATGTGCTAATTATAGTTTGTGCATAAATAGTTGGTAATTTAACCATCCCGATAGAGTGTTTAATCAAAGTTGATCCGACAGTTACCCAGTATTATTAGCACTTCATTAACCTATTCACCTAAATATTTTTGATTTAAAATAGTTTATTAGTCATACCATATTTAACATAAACAAAGTAACGTTATTTCTTGTAAGACAGTAAAGCGATTTGTTTTCTACCAGGGACATGGTTGGTTGCCTCCACGAATACGTCAGCCCAGAACGATGGTGTCCTATACTCTACTGTCGCCTACTGCAACAGGGAGCTAGGATTTCAGGTCATCAACCGGGGCTTGACCACCGTCTGTGTGTGGCTGTCGACTGTCCAGCTGGACTATATAACAGCCAGGGACCAGTGCAAAGGTCACGCTCATAATTATAGATATGTTGAAGTCGAATGGAAGTGCTTGACTAATGTTTCAATCTCTATATTTGTGTCACACACACACACATACAAACACACACACACAGTTATGCCATTTTTAAAATCTTTTTTGAAATTATTGGTATATATAAAATAAACTTTTTTCCTGTAATAATCAGCTAAGGGCGCACATCTTTATACACCCAAAACACAAGAGAAGCTCGACATTTTTCTCAAGATTGCACTACCAAAATCTAGCCTCATCTGGATTGGACTGAATGATTTTGCCAAAGTTTTCGAATTTGTTTGGGAGGACGACGGCACCGTCATGCAGAAGTCTTGGTGGAGTGTTTTGTTTCATACAGGTGAGCTACTAAAGGCGATGAATTTTGTTTTCATAACTCATTCACATTTGTGGCAAAACGTTTAAGACATTTCAAAAAAATATCATAAATTATCATATATTAACATCGCTCAAAAACACCTTCATAATATATTTTATAATTCGGAGACAACTTAAAACATTACCTATAACCATCACTTAGTGACAAACAAGTTGGATCATGTATATCTATCACTAAAAGACTACCGAATATTTATCAATCATAACCATCTCTAAAAGATCCTGTATCCAGCATCATTCTAATGTCAAAACAAAGTCTGTATCTTGTTGCTAATAACGAGATGACTAACCCTGTTTCATGTATTATGCTAATGACGAACCCTGTATCCTATATTTTTCTAATGACTTACCCTGTATATTGCATTATTCTAATGACTAACCCTGCATGCTGTATTATGCCAGTAGCGTGGCGAGGGGGGGGGGGGGGGGGGGTGGGGGGACATATGTCCCCGGGCGCCGAGCTTAGGGGGCGCCAAAATGGGTTGGAAAAATCAGTTGAAAGGTTGAGGGGGGCGCAAATTGAAAGTTTGAGGGGGGAGGGTGCAAATCAAAATCTCGAGGGGGGTGCAATTCGGAAGTTTGAGGGGGGGGGGGGTTGCAAATCGAAATCTCGAGGGGGGGGGGGCGGTGCAAATCGAAAAGTTTGTCCCCGGGCGCCGGGAAGGGTCGCTACGCCTCTGTATTATGCTAATGACTAACCCTGCATTGTTTATTATGCTAATGACTAGCCCTGTATCCTTATTATGTAACGGGTGACCTTGTATCGTCTTCTACAGGTGACCCAAACAACTATGGTGGCACCGAGAGGTGTGTTTGTTATCGCCCCAACTACGCCCCGGCTGTTGATTTAGACTGCACTCGTATGGGGCTTTATCTCTGTGAGATCAGCCCGTCACCCAGAGTTCTCTAATATATATATATATATATATATATATATATATATATATATATATATATATATATATATATATATATATATATATATATATATATAGTCATAAGGATAGCCAAGTTTTGTGGCTGAGCATCTGTTTTGAAAAAAAAATGTACAATGTCTGCCATTAAAAAAACTATTATTGAAAAGATTAATTTAAATTATATCTACCACAAGTTTTTATGAGTACTATTTACAAATTTATAGCTGTAAAGTGTTTCTGAATAACATGGATTGGCATTTGCGCATTTACCTAACCAAACATTAGCCAGCATCTATCCTAGCTCTACACCGTGACTTGCTAACTCTAGTCGACGCCTCTCTGACGCCTATCCCGCGCCAAGCATAGCTCTCTTACCCTAAACCTACTCCGTGCCTCCACTAACCATAACCCACCCCTTCGTTACAACAGTGCTCGCCTACCTAATGCTGACCACACTATCCCTACACATGCCGAGCTCTCAAAAGCAGACGAACTCTTCGTCATTTGCCCCATGTGTTTTGGGCAGGAACGGGAATATGGTCATGATCATGAATCCTATTGTTTAAGGGACTCCACTCCTGTTTGATTTTAGAGTATTCTCTGCTAGTGGGTTGCTGTCCCCCAGCTGAAGAGCCTCGTATAGCTCAGTGTTCGAACTTGGGACTCCTCGGTTTAGCAATCATGCGCTTACCAGCTGACCACTCCAATCGTCTTACGACAATATTATTTTTTTTAAAATATCAATTTAAAAGAGCTAAATATATGGGAAAAAACAGCTTTTCTGTCACTATAATAATGAAGTCGTCGGTTTGTTATGTATATGTTTAGGGCATATCTTGAGCTTGGAATTCTTTGATATAGTTTGTAAACATTTTAATATTCCTTAAATTAAACTTTATGATATATCAGTGTATGTTCACCCACAATCATTCGACAATTCAGAGTTTCACCATACATCTAGACATTTTACTACAACCCGTATCTTTTTATAAGAACACTTGTAAGTCATCCAACTTTATATTCGTCAACAAATGTAATTGTAACACGCTCTACCTATCCCTACCCAGCATATCTTAATACTATACATACAGGGTCTGTAGCCTGGTTGAATCCACTGAAAGCACACATGGCATTAAATGAATTCGGCAAGACCTTGAAGTGTCTTAGCATTTGTTTAAATCGACAAGGCTATGATTGTATTGGTGGAGCGTGTCTGCAGTTTTTCACGTCCCTAACCCTAGCTAACGATGATATTCAAAGCCGTTAGATTCTAAACTGCTCGCTTTTTTCCAATGGTTGATTAAAAGATTTATTTTTGAAAGAAATCCAATACACAATTCTTCAAGGAATAGATTCATTTAAATCGATTTGTCGCCTCATTAAACTCTAATCACAGTTTTTTCAAGGACTCTGTGTGCAGTTAGTTAATCACAGAAACTAACCGTCGAAATCGATTATTGATTTGTAATTAAAACCAAATAAGTCTAGTTCCTACAGTGTAAAGAAAAAATTTGGATTCAAGGTGACGCAAGCAGCTGAAACGAGATATCGAAATCTGGTAGGAATTTACTAGGTCAGGAGGGTGATAAAATGTAACTTTAAACTAAACTGTCATTTAAGAACGTAAATTTTGTTTTGATGGTGGTTTCTATTGGGCTTGTTGGAGAAGATGGTTTAATGTGTTTTTCCAATGGTCGTGTTTCATAAACCTACAGAATACATTTACATATCAGCATAAGCTTTTAGCGTTATCTAAAATAGTTAATTCCCAATATTAAAAAAAAATGTTTAGTTTAAGCGTGTGTTTTGTTCATGTTTGTTTAAAACCACTGTGAATTTGCATTTTACATTAAAATAAATAGCTACGTTTAAGATAATTTCCTTACCAAGTTAAAAATAGATGGTGTGCTGTGCATTTATGTTATTTATTTAAGAAACCAGGTTCACTAACAAATGGATCAAAGAATAGCTTACGTTTTAATATTTACCATCTATTACCAATGTAAGGGTAAGTCACCTTTTAATATATACGTGTCTGTTTATGAATATTTGACAATTACAGGTTACGATAGTGTAAGCCTTTTTAGACATCACGGAAAACGAGGCAGGTGAAGTAATGTTTTTTCCGTTTGTGTGAAGGGATAGTGAAACAGCTACATACTTGACCAATGTTACGAGAGATGAACATTATAGTTAAGTCCACACTGCTACATAAGTGAACGGTTTAACATTATTAAAGTATGTGTTCGATTACGTTTCGCTAATTACTATGTTAGAAGTATTTTTGTTTTAATACAATACTATATGTTTTGTATTATCAGTACTAGCGTCAGATAAGGATCTGAGAGCGCTCACCTTCAAGTTAGTTCAAGAGACGAACTTAACCTTATCGCCTATAGAACACAGTAGTTTGGTGTCAAGCCTCTTGTCCTGTGGGAAATTATGTATGGAAAGTTTACCACAATGTTATGCTTTTATTTACGACAGACAAAACAAGCAATGCACAAGAGGTAACCAACACAATCAAAGTTTATGCATATATATATATATATATATATATATATATATATATATATATATATATATATATATATATATATATATAATTTCCCAAAAACTTTTACATACAAAGGGACATGGTTGATCGACTCACAAAACGTGGATGACCTTAGCCAGAGTGGCCTATACTCTAGTGGCCCCTACTGCAACATGAGCCTAGGATTCCAGGTCATCACCAGAGGCTTGACCAGCGTCTGTGTGTGGTTGTCGTCTGACCAGCTGGACTATCTATCAGCTAGAGACCAATGTCAAGGTCTGTATGACGTCATATGATGTATTTCGTCACTTAGACCAGATATGTACGTGTTGTTATAAATCAAATATGAATTTACTTTTCAGCAAAGGGTGCTCATCTATTCACGCCAAAGACCCAAGAGAAACTAGAAATTTTACTGAACATTGTACCAGACAAGAGCAGTCCCATCTGGATAGGATTAAACGACATGGAAGAAAGTTTTAATTTTGTGTGGGAGGACGACCAAAGCGTGTTAGACGATTCGTGGGCCAAAGTTCTATTTCATCCAGGTGATTTTAGCATTATTTTTAAATTTTTGTAAAGGTGACATGGATAGTTTTAAGCACAAAAATTGAATCAGAACGTATTAATTTTTGAATTGCTATCTAAAGAAATGTTAGATTTATAGATACACGAAAGCCTGAGTAATGTTTTAAAGACCTACCACAAATTGATTTTTTTTTCCATAAGAATTTATATTTTTTTATTGTGGCTAATACTGACCTACTGTTAGCTGCATTGTACTATCAGAACGCCCTGTATATGGACCCTTTGTACTCTGTATTTATCATCAGATAGATAGCTCAAGTCTTACAGTTAACTACATTTGACCATCACATAGTTCTATACTGACGTACATTTTACCATCAGATATTCCAGTTCTATCCTATTTTAATCTACATTTTACCATAAGATAGCCCTATATAGTTTTATTGTACTCTGTATTTAACCATCATTGCCGTATATTGATCAGACATAATTTGATGTATTGTACATACCCAGGAGACCCAAATAACATGTACGACATAGAGAGATGTGTGTGTTACCAGCCTGATAGCGAACCTGTCATTGACCAACCCTGCGACACGCCTGCCCTCTACCTGTGTGAAGTCAACCCAGCCGTGTGAGATACCAACCCTGTGAGACACCAACCCTTTTCTATAGCTGACATCATAATCTACATATCTAGGTCAAATAAAACTTATGCTAATAAAATAATTCGAAACATATATTTATTGAACTCTCTTGTATCTGTTAATATTTTAGTAGACGAAAATGTTCTTTTACTTTCATTAGGCAGTTTTGACAACGTTGCCTGTATGTTGTGATACTCTAGATCTATTGTAGGACAATAGCTGGAATGAAATGTATGTCATGCACGATGCAAGGGTGTTTAACTTTATCCAATAATGTATAATTGGCATCTTATTATGTCGTCAAAGTGATGTTTCTGATGCGATACGGTAATACAAGTGAGGACTCATATCTTGCCTCAACTAACACATTACATTATGTCGATAGTAAAAAATGTAAAAAAAAAATTAATTGCAGTGTGTAATAAAATAAAGAGAAGGAAACAACCTAATAAGCAAAACATGTAGCGTCTAGTTTGTGTTACTAAATATATTTATGTAAATGTCAACAAAATAAATCTTCCACCTGGAAAAAGGTAGACAGTTTATTTTTAGTTTTACATGCATTTTAAGAAAACACAATTCTAGTTCATTATCATGTCTCCCCGAATAAGCTCGTACATTTCTTTCATGATCTGGCTATATGCTTCTTTAAACTACTTACACTGAAATAAACTTCTCAAGTAACTAGGTTACACATTCGTTTGTTTCGTTTTATGGAACACAAGTATTTTAAAATTTGGTAACTGTTACACATGGACGAGACATTTTGTAAACAAAAGGTTTTACACACCCCGCACCAGCTGAGGTTAGGGGAGTGGATAATATAGGATAATAAATGAGTTTACCTTCTCAAGGAGGTCCTTGTCCTTGCTTTAAGTCACGTCACGTGGTCCTAATCAAGTGAACTGTGTGAAGATAAGTAACTATAGCGAAACTACTCGTGATATGCGATTTTACTTATAAAAATAGCATATATATATATATATATATATATATATATATATATATATATATATATATATATATATATATATATATATATATATATATGTGTGTGTGTGTGTGTGTGTGTGTGAATAGGCTCGATTCGGGAAGCTAAATTTTACGCTTTTTAAAAACTAGAAATGAAATTTAAAAAAAAAACTCTATTCGTTGTAATTGTTCCACAATCTGGTTAATAATTATGTCTTGTAAAATTTTCTATTTGACGTGTGTTAAAACATTTATCTTTACTTGCTCATTCGATTTCATTTTTCTTTAGGCAGCATTCTTAGATTTTATTTGCTAATACAACCGCCCTAATTTCTCTTCTCGTTACTTCAAGACAAACCAAACAAAGCAGCTGACGCTAATGTAGAATTTCTAATCTCTCAACCCACTCACAACATGTGTAGTACGTCACAACAAAGAACCTTCCTAAGACATGTCATAGGTACGCCAGGAAACATAACCCTCCGCTACATTCATGCAAGTACAGGACCGCTAACTCTGCCGACATGACATATGGTTACGTCCCCTGCTAAACAGGAAATTGTAAGCGTCTTGTTTCTGCGGGTATTTCTTTTTTGTTTTTTTTTAAAGAGAAATTAAATGGGTATTTATTTTTTCGGTGAAGTTTGTTGAGGGGTATGGGCTTATAAAGCAAAGCTGAAATGAATTAAGATTTAAAAAATAACAAATATTATAATCAGACTGGATGATATGTTGGGTACAATGAGAAATATCAAATTTAACATTTTGCACTTTCAAACAGCTACTAAATCTATATTAGTCGACACACATTTTTCTAATACATTTATTTTAAATATTTACAATAATAATAATTTATTTCGTAGTTGTTTACAGTTTCATACAGATGATCATACATTGTGGGCCTTACTATCTATTTATAATTCTTTTCATGGGGGACCATGTGAGACACAACCATGTAAACGCACACAGTTACTCCCCGCTCTCTAGGCATATAGTATGATATAGCTATCACCCCCACGCCCAGCCCCACCAGTCTGGTGAGCTTTGGAAAGTGAGGTGGGTAGTGTTGAATTAACAAATTACGAATTACTGAAAAGTAGAAAGTAAAACAATTAAATAGCGGCGTATGCTACGATGCGGGTCGGCTCGTAGTTAATAAATGAAGAAAGTCAAAGGCATAAAAACTAAGACTAAAATAGGGGATGCAACTCTTGTTTCTTTTGACAGCATACTTTACCCTTGCCTAATCAGCTGTAAAGCCAGAGATTGACATTGTGGCTATCCATGGCCATGGCAGTAACGTGTAATTTTTTTAACACGTGAGTCAGGATCCATTAGATTTATGCTGACTCGGAGATTGTATAATTAGGAGATAACATGTAACTTATCTTGTAAACTAGTACTTAGGGTGATATAATTATATAGATACAAATAACTTGTTTTTGTTATTATCTGTGTAACATTTTTTTGCAGTTAATTATTTATAATACCAAATTATTATAGTCATTGGGTTAAATTATAAGATGGACTTATTTGCTACATTAGGAATAATAATCTATACCGGCGATTGCTGTGCACATTATTTCTTCGTTTCGGCTATTAAATTTCAAGATTTTCTTGATTAAACTGTAATTAGTCGGAACTAGAAGTGTGGTTAATTTCACGCGTACAAGACAAAAAGAACAAATCCACATAGACAAAACTTGAACAAATCCACATAGACAAAATTTGAACAAATCCACATAGACAAAACTTGAACAAATCCACATAGACAAAATTTGAACAAATCCACATAGACAAAATTTGAACAAATCCACATAGACAAAACTTGAACAAATCCACATAGAAAAACTGGAACAACTCCTACAAACTTCCAAGATAAACGTTAAACAATATGTGCACATGACCAAGATAAATCTTGAACCACTACACATGCCCAAAACAACATAAACTCTAGAAAGATTACTTACAGCACTCACCATGCCCTTACTGATGATATAACTGATTAGTTTGGGGCAATTTTGAAACCAATTTTAACACACCTAGCTACAGAGATGCACGCAACAATATGAAAAATATGAACATATATGTTTCATCTTTTAAAAAACAATAATATGGAGTTAAGATACTAGTCCTAAACAGACAAAGTTCTTTATTTTTTAGTTCGTGTTATGCCGGTTTTATTCGTACTTAATATTAAATGCTTGAACCCTACCGCACTAACGTCACAGTGGCGTTGTGTTTGCGTTTAGTCATTGCTAAGTGTAAGAGAAATTATGAAAAATAAAAAGCCTGCCGCCCGTTGTATTTTTTTCTCAAAGGGTGAAAAGAGCTAGTGAAATAAAAACCCGCTTAGAAGTGTATCAATAAATATACTGCGCAAACACCCGTTCCTTCTCACTTGTTTTCTTTGTATAATAAATTGAGTGTTATTCTCTCTGAATTTGAATTTCTCTCGCTTTTGCTTGTTATTTCTATAATAAATTTATTATAATTACCTCAACCAAATTTTGCATTTTTTATGTATCGTGCGGTTGTATCTCATTGTGTATTAGTTAATCGAGGAATTAGAGAAAGAAAAACTGTTGTATTACGTAAAAACGCGTTATTTTACTTCGTCAAATATATGAACGTGAATGGATGAGTTGCATACAATACGATATCACAAGAGTTAGAGACTTTTTTTTTTTGAGCCATCACTCAGTGTTTTCTTATACATCTTTCTATGTGGGGAGGGGCATTGGGGTGTTACTAGTTACTAGTATCTAGAAAAAAAAAAGAAATGACACAATACAGAAAGATTCGATGATTATTCAACATTCCACAAGTATCTAGAAAAAAAAAAGAAATGACACAATACAGAAAGATTCGATGATTATTCAACATTCCAGAAGTATTCTATTTTTAGTAAGGGAAATGATATCATAAACAAAGTGGTTTTTTTTTAAAAGTTCAATTTTTACTTTTTGCCAGACTCAAACATCATCACAACCACACAGCCCTACTTTTACATCCCATACACCATGACAAAAACGCTTTAAATCACTCGACCTCTACTCATTATCCTACATCCCGTTTGTGTCCAAGACACATGGGTTAACAGTCAAGCGTTCTACCTCTAGGCAACGCGGTATTATTATAATCAATACAAATTTGAAAACAAGCGCTAAAGTTGGGCTTAAATTATCGAAAATCGTCTTGTGAATGTACTAAATTAAAAAACAACAATCTCCAGTTTTATTTCAGAACGTGTAATGTTTACAGTGTCAAGTTCCTTGTGTCGTACTTATTAAAGAAAGCAGAAACTTGATTTCTTCATTATGATTGACTCCTCCGTATAATGCAAGCAATAATGGCAATGTACTGCAAACAGAAAGACACGTACTGGGTAGGCTAAGGGACGGAATGGCCTAGCGGTAGACAGCTAGACAGCTAACCCGTAAGTCTCGAGTTCAAATCCAGATCTGATGGGTACCTAAAGACGAACAGAAAGAAAAGGCGGCTGGGCATAGTGATCACCACACTATCCCTTCATATACCGAGGTCACAGAAACAGGTGAACTCTACTTCACTTGCCGCATAGACTGTCAGACTTGGGAGGGGAACTTAACTGACTAGGCAGATGTAGGCCACTTGGTGCAGCATTATTTTTTTTTAAATAAGAAAAAGATGCTAATAATTTGGAAACAACGCATAAATAAAATTTTATTTTCGAAGTTTTACAACGTAAATTTAGTTGTTTTTACAAGCTTTTATTTAACTCACTTCCTCTGTCTGTCGTCAGTCGACAGTCTGTCGTCAGTCTAGATCGAAACGTAGGAGTGAAAATTCGGACAGTTCTACTTGACCGATACGATTCACAGTTGGCACGTGGGTCAAGACATGAAGACAATGCAATCTGAAATTAAATTTGACTTAATTGGATGCCTAGTTAATCAATTAAAATTTGTACCAAATTAGTAGGCATTTCTATCCAACCATACCACACGCGTCATCACGTTCAATAGCGTGTCATCACGTTTCATTAGGCGCGCAATGGTTTTTAGTCATGAAACTCTATTGTAAATAAAAACATGTAAAGCACTCTTTTCTTTATTTAAATAATAGTCTATAATTTATTTTCAACTTTTTAGAGCATTAGTAGCCTACATAAAAGCTTGTTATTAAAACGTTTTTTATGAAAAAAAAATTATTATTACAGATATCAGCTCATATATCACTCTACAGTTCGTAAAGTTATCAAGATCACGTTAGTAAAAAGTCAGGAAATTGCAGCGTTTGTGTGAAGGAATAAAACCTACACTTGACTTATATCATCAGTAAAACGTTTGATTGCATTGGTATTGGTATTGATCACGTACTGAGGTAAACTGCTAGGTGTGACATCCGGTCCGATTTTGCACCCTGCGCATGCCATTGAGAGTATTTATCACCCACTACAAATAGCCCATAGAATGTTTTTCTGTCAACATTCACAACTACCCTATAAAAATATTTTGTTAAATTGTTAAAATACGATTAATAAATTTCATTGTGTTAATTTTCAAACCCGGCATTGATTTCTGATATTGAACTTGAAATGAAGTGCAATTGCACCTAATGCAACACTTTATTCCTCAGGGGTCCATCTTAGACTAGTGTGTATTTCAGTAGTAGCAGCTCGCTTTAATATTCGGTGTTCTTATAAAAAATATTTTAATTTAGTTAAAATGATGTGATCTGTCTTAGGAAGTCAATAAAGAAATTATCACCTGGATTATTTAAAACTAGGCATTGGTTTCCGTTTTTAGATTGGATTTGTTTTGCTAAAATGTTATAGTTGTTGAAATTTTAAAAGATTTAGATGTTTTTAAAATATTTTTAAATGATCTAGATAAAACGATCTTAGTTAATTTTTAAGGAAATAATTTTAAATGCTATAGATTTTTTTAATAGACGGAAATAGACAAAATACTTAATTTGTAGAACTTATTAATATTAAACAGTTGAAGTTGACACAAAAATGAACACACAACTAATTGTTGCTATCATTTTCGCTGTGTCTTCTAATAATCTAAGTAAGTTAACTATGTAAATTAATTCTTCTTTTATCTAACCAGCAAATATGCATTATTCGTTGTACAGTTAGTTTTTGCATTTAATAAATACAATAAAAATATTTTTTTACCTTTTTTTATATTTCAATTTTAAAAGTGGTGGCATCTACTAGCAGCACCCAAAAGTTTTACATGGTAGATAACTCCAGCCTGACCATGTTACAACTGAAGAGTGACGTCCCTGTACTAAACCTGCTGGGCTGTGCTAGACTATGTGTAGACAGTCCTCAGCACTGTTACAGTTTCATCTATCACACGGTGTCACGTCTGTGTACCACAGGTACAAGTTTAACTCGTTCTGGTGAATGTTTTAATCAATGGTAGTGCTTAGTTGCTCGGTCTTTTAGCCAACTTTATACATGTGTTAATTAGAGTTTGTGCTTACTTACTTGGTCATTTAACCATCCCGATACAATTTTTAATCAAAGTTAACGTCTCGGTGATCTCACAACTATCCAGTATTATTGGCACTTCATTAAAATATTAAACAAAATATTTTTGATATAAAATAGCTAATTTCTCATATAAAGTAACTTTTATTGTTTAGAAGTGAGTATGAACAATGTATTTTCTACCAGGGACATGGTTGGTTGCATCCACGAATACTTCAGCCAGGAACGATGGTGTCCTATACTCTAATGGCGCCTACTGCAGCAGTGAGCTAGGATTTCAGGTCATCAGCCGGGGCTTGACCACCGTCTGTGTGTGGCTGTCGTCTGTCCAGTTGGGCTATATAGCAGCCAGGGACCAGTGCAAAGGTCACGCTCATAATTATAGATATGTTGAAGTCAATGGAAGTAGCAGCCTAATATTTAATTCTTTATATATGTGTCACACACACACACACACACACACACACACACACATATATATATATATATATATATATATATATATATATATATATATATATATATATATATATATATATATATATATATATATATATATATATATATATATATATATATATATATATATATATATATATACAATTAAGTTATGCAAATCTTTTTAACTTTTTTAAATCATTGGTATTCATAAAATAACAAATGTTTCTTGTAATATCAGCTAAAGGTGCACATCTTTATACACCTAAAACGCAAGAAAAGCTCGACATTTTTCTAAAGATTGCACTATCAAAATCTAGCCTCATTTGGATTGGACTGAATTGTTTTGCCAAAGTTTTTGAATTTGTTTGGGAAGATGATGGCACTGTCATGCAGAAGTCCTGGTGGACTGTTTTGTTTCATGCAGGTGAGTTACTACCGGCTACACACAGATCATTACACAACTTTTTAATTTATCTTCTAGAATTATATATATATATTATATATCTTATCAATGTTTTAAAATGTAACTCTTTTACTTTTAAGAACTTTTAAAACAAATTTGCCTAGAAAATAACAAAATTTAGCAGCGATGAATTTTTTTTTTCTTAACCCATCTACATGTGTGGCAAGAGTTGTCAGACAAAATATACATTAAAAAAAATAGAATATACAATTGGCAAATTCTGCTAATTAGAAATTAACATATATTAACATCGCTCAAAAACATCTTCAAAATATATTTTATAATTCGGAGACAACTTAAAACATTACCTATCAACAACACTTTGCGAAAAACAAGTTGTATCATGTACATCTATATACTACTAAAACTCAAGTTTGTTTACATGTTTGAATATGTTTCTGTTTTTTGTTTGTTTTTTTTGTTTGTAGAGTTCACGTGTTTCTATGTTCTCAGCATATGTCGGGATAGTGTGGTCAGAGCCATGCTCGACCGGAATCGTTTTTTTTTTAATTCAAACAAGTCTGAGACTTGGCGGGACACTGGGCAGGTGAAGTAGAGTTCAGTAGAGTTTTTAAAATATAAAAAAACGTCTTTTTGAATGTGGGGTCTGGTTATTTTGGGATGATAAGTGCTGACAGACGTAATGTCATTTATGGATGACCCCCCCGAAACCCACAGTGATCTAACTAGATAACGGGTAGTCTAGTTTATCAATAAAATACCACCAAATCTGCATCAATTATAACCATCTTTAAAATATCACAAACTTTGTATCCTGCACTACTCTTATGTCGAAGCAAAGTCTGTATCTTGTTTAATGCTAATCACGAGATGACTAACCCTGCACGCTGTATTATGCCAATGTCTAATCCTGCAAGCTGTGTTATTCTATTGACTAACCCTGTATCCTGTATTATGTAACGGCTGACCTTGTATCGTCTTCTACAGGTGACCCAAACAACATTGGCGGGAACGAGAGGTGTGTTTGTTATCGCCCCAACTACGCCCCGGCTATTGATCTTGAGTGTACTAATCTAGGGCTCTACCTCTGTGAGATCAGCCCGTCACTAAGAGTTCTTTAATATATATATATATATATATATATATATATATATATATATATATATATATATATATATATATATATATATATATATATATATATATATATATATAGACATAAGGGTAGCCAATTTTTGTGGCTGAGCATCTGTTTTGAAAAAAAAGTACAATTTCTGCCATTAAAAGACAAATTGCAATTGAAAAGATTGAATTAAATTATATCTGTGGCAAGTTTTTATGAGTAATATCTACCAATTTATAGCTGTAAAGTGTTTCTGGATAACATGGATTGGCATTTTCGCCTTTAGCGCCTCAACTACGCCTGGTCCGCACCTAACCAAGCAGTAGCCAGCATCTATCCTAGCTCTACACCGTGACTTGCTAACTGTAGTCGACGCCTCTCTGACACCTTTCCCGAGCCAAGCATAACTCTTCTCCCCTAAACCTAATCCATGCCTCCACTAACCATAACCCACGACTTCGCTAACAACAGTGCGCGCCTACCTAATCACAAATCCACGATTTCCCTCGTTCGAATCCAAGATTCACCCAACTCCCCTATCTAACGTCCACGTCTCTCTACCCATAATTCGGGAGCCAGACGTTTTCCCGAAAGACAATTGCCTGAATGCCTTTTGTCCGAAGGACAATTTCCCGAATGGACACTTGCTCAAATGCAATAAATGCCCTAAATTACACTTGCCATCCGGGCGTTTATCGCATTTGGGAGAGTGTCTTGAGTTCGTATCCGGGTTCAAATCAGTTGAACGTACCTGAGTCTGAACAGCTCTGATGGGTACTTACGTTTAGGAAAAACGACGGCTGGGCATAGTGCTGACCAAACTTTCCTTTCATATGCCGTCCTACCTATCCCTACCCAGCATCTCTTGATACTGTACATCCAGGGTCGGTAGCCTATGTAAATCCACTGAAAGCTTACACGAGAAAACATGGCATTAAAATGAATTCGGCGATACTATGAAGTGTCTTAGTTTTTGTTTAAAACGACAAGGCAATGATTGTATCGGTGGAGCGTGTCTGCAGTTTTTCACCTATTTAAGTCACGTCACGTGGTCCAAATAAAGTGAACTGTGTGAAGATATGTAACTATAGCAAAACTACTCGTGATATGCAATGCTACATGTAAAAATAACACACACACTATATATATATATATATATATATATATATATATATATATATATATATATATATATATATAGGCCTATATATATATATATATATATATATATATATATATATATATATATATATATATATATATATATATATATATATATATATATATATTAAATTTCAAGAAACCTCAACTCTTTATAATTTTTTAAAAATGCGGTTAATAATTAAGTTGTGTAGAATTTTCTATATGACGTGTGTTATTTATTGTTTAGGCAGCTTTCTTAAATTTGTCCCGCCTCGCTCAAGCTAATACAGCCGCCTTAATTTCTCTTCTCGTTTCTTCAAGACCAACCAAACAAAGCAACTGACTCTAATGTAGAATTTCTAATCTCCCAAACCACTTACAACATGTGTAGTACGTCACAACAAACAACCTACCTAAGACGTGTCATAGGTACGCCAGGAAACGTAACCCTCCGCTACATTCATGCAAGTACAGGACTGCTAACTCTGTCGACATGACATATGGTTATGTCCCCTGCTAAACAGGAAATTGTACGCGTCTTGTCTTTTCGGGTATTTCTTGTGGCGTGTACACAGAAAAACGGCAAACATTTCATTTCCAACTCAATGGTTCTCAAATCAAGCTATAAGTAGCACCATTTTAAAAAAATGAAACAATTAATAAAGCTAAAATAATTTTTTATTTTTATTTGTTTTAATGACCCAATTTACAATAATTTTTTTATAAAATGGGTGTCGCAAAAGCGAATCCAGTTATGTTAAGTGTCGCATATATTGGACAGTATGGGGATCTCCGCTCTTATTTATGCTTTGGACTGAATAATTTATAAGCAACTGTTAGTTGACGTTAAATTGTGTGGGTTTTTGTTTTAAATGTCGTAAATTATTTATGTTCGTCTACAAAAGGGGGATAGTGGCACACTTATGTAACACAGATTTAATTAGTATAAATTAATGCAGTATGATATGGCCCGCTTCATGAAGGGGTTTAAACAGGTCACCAAAAAGTTACAGTAGATCAGGATTGCATTTCTTTAACAGTAATGCCACATTTGTCATATGGAATCTTTAAGATCAGGCAGACAATGATTCTGGTGCTATCATCAGAGGGTTTGATTTAGAGCTGACAGCTCTGGCTCTGCAGGCTTATCTAACCATTATTGCATTCTAATGCCAACATTACGGTTAGTAAAACAATCCGGCACTGTAGTTTGCGCAGACAGAAAAGTGGGCCAAATAATTTTTCTGCATATAAACGTAGAAATACAAAAGACATATAAAACAAGAAATATGCAATAGTAGCTTCATTTTCATAATGACATTTATATATTTATATTAATATAAATATATATATATATATATATATATATATATATATATATATATATATATATATATATATATATATATATATATATGTGTGTGTGTGTGTGTGTGTGTTTGTGTTTGTGTGTGTGTGTGTATGTGTGTATGTTAGTGTGAGGCGAACCCTCTCCCCTCCATCCCAACCTCCTTTATCCAATACACAGGACTAGACTTAAAGCGTATGGAAGTGTGACTTAAAATGTAAATATGGCACCATGCTACCCAGAAAACTCTACAACCAACTTTTGTGGAATAAAACGACAAGACATGTACAGTCACCGTGTCGCCGCAGGTGGTTGTAAAACACATGGGTGGGTCAGACAAAATATGACGTCACTCTGCAACGGAATAAATCCCTTTGTGTCGTCAGGCCAGAAAGTGATGAATGGCTGCTCACCTTCCCCCCCCCCCCCCCACTCCCCACCATACACCTTCATGTAGAACAGGTGTTGACTTTCAAAAGGGTGACGTTTTCATAGTGTCATTACACTTAGCTCGGAATTGGTCTTTAAATTAGTCCTGACTTGTCGAAGTTATTGACTTATTATTGACTTGTTTTTTCTAGAAGGAATTTATAATGCTTAAGCTAAGTGCTGGGATTTTAATTAGGCATCTCTAAGGTTTTAGTTGCAACACTGTCGACTGAAGGCTTCTTTCGGCATATAACTCTTCATCTGATGGACAAAGCAGGTCGTTTTGTATTTGAGAAAACTTCCGATACTAACACATATTTCACGAAGTTGTATTGCAATGAAAACAAGCTGTTAAAGGCTGGATATGGCGGCCTGTCTGGTTTTTATCCCATCTCTATGATAGGATTTGAACGACACCTTTTGGCAATAATGCGGGACGGTGTGGCATAGGTGGTAGAGCGCTAGGCTGCTGACCCGAAAGTATCGAGTTCGTATCGCTTAATTAGGGAAGTCAAGAAACATATGAACTCTACTTATCTGCCCTATGGATAGTTAGGTCTAAAGAGGATTTCTTACTTTTTAGCGCAATTTCCATTCTGGAGAATTGCGTTTATTAACCCGTCATTTCTGGATGTATGAATGTATGAATCAGAGGCGTAGCGACCCTTCCCGGCGCCCGGGGACATACTTTCAATTTGGCGCCCCCCTCGGGAGCAAATTTTCGATTTGCACCCCCCCCCCCTTCGAACTTTTCATTTGCACCCCCCCCCCCCCCTTAAACTTTCGATTTGCACCCCCCCCCTCAAACTTTTCATTTGCAACCCCCCTCAAACTTTCGATTTGCACCCCTCTGGTATGAATGAATAGATGGATGGATGGATGGATAGATGGATGTGTGTCCGCAGCTTTAAGTCGTATCTCCTCCTCAACGAAGCAATATCGATGACTAGTTCCAAAAGCAATTATGTTAAGCAAATTACGAGGATGAACATAGGCCATAAAAATTCCGGGTTTCTTTCATGGATTTCCCGGAAAAGCCAAAAAAACCTCGAAAAAATGCAGTTTTTGGCCCATATCTCGGCAACCAGACCACTTAGCAACTTGAAACATGTACCAATCGATTCCTGCCATAATTTAGAACAATATTGCCGAAGAAAGTTTTCAAAAATATCCTTTCGTTCGGTCATAAAATATTTTTTGAATGAATTAAAATTTGGACCGAATTAGTAGGCATATTTATCCAACCACACCACACGCGTCATCACGTTCAATAGCTGCGCCATCACGTTCAATGATTGCGTCATCACGTTCAGTAGGCGCGCAATGGTTTTTAGTCATGTAACTCTGTTGTAAATAAAACATGTAAAATACTGAAAAAAAATTAATAAAAAACGTTTTAATAACTAACCTATGGTTTTACTAACCCTGCTCTTGATTTACGCTACGACAGAGCTATTTTTAGATAACATAAGGAAATTGCGCTTAAATGTCACTAGACTTTTTAATTAACTTGTTTACTTTACTTACCTAGGAATAACCAGATTAAAACCAAATTTTTTTTTCAAAACGCGCGGATGAACTTCAACAACAATTATTTTAGCCCTAAGCCGAATGATTTTAACTAAATAATATGTGGAAAACTCATACGTGAAACTTTTATGTAAGAAATGTGTCGACATCTCTCCTAAAAACTAATTAAAGACTAATTAATCACTGGAAATCATTTACAAAAGTTTAAGCAACGAGCAAATATATTTACTGCGCATGCTGAAACCAAGTGACAAAAAGGATTATAAAATCCTTTTATCCCTCATGCCACGACAACATGTCCAGTCAACAAGATGGCAGGATAAAACAGTTTATATGATATGAGCCTAATCCCAGCCATAACCAAGTCAGAAGGGAGGTAACTCGAATACAGGGAGACAACATGCCAGGGCTGTGAACCACAGGCGGATGAATACAGTCTAGATTTCGGACAGTTACCTTGTGGAAATATATAAAGCACTACTTGTGTTCCTGTTTACAGTGACGTTTCAGAATTGTATGCCAACGTGAGAACATTCGGTGGGGTCTATATTTGGAACACGTCTTAAAGAAAGTAAAATTTTTGGACTTACGTTCTTAAACACATTGTATTTGATGTTGCAGGTTCCAGATTTTTAGAATTAGGTTGCACATACTTTAACGTATAGAACAGGTTTTTTTTTGTGTTTGTGGTTATACGAATAGACTTCGCTCTGAGGGTTTGTTCAGCTCAGTTACATCCTCATCAAGCTTTACTTTACTTATTGATTTTTGGGGTTAAAACATGTGTTTACATGTGTTTATAGTTTTTATCACTTCCTTAAAGTGAAGACTGAGTAATAATTTTCATATCGGTTGTATGTATTGTCAGGTAAGAGACATATCCAATGACACACATATTGTAAATACGTGTGCTATTTTAAACATAACGGCTAAGTAAGATGTGAGAACAATTAAGAACACCCAAAAAACATTTTTTTAAAAATCCTTTTATTTAAAGTTAATTGAAGAAAAACTGAATATTTTTTTTAAAAGGTTGAGCCCTAACCTATATAAATAAATTTGTTACTTATCGCACAAAGTACCATAAGATTACATAACCTGTTAATAGCATCAAAACATCGACCTAACAAAACACCGTAATTCTACTAATAATACTATCTAAACATTATTTGTGATGCTACCATCTAAAGCTACCATCTAGCGCTACCCTCTAATGATATCATTTCATATACCATCTAATGATACCATCTAATGATACCATCTAATTATACCATCTAATGATACCATCTAACGCTACAATCTAATGATACCATCTAATTATACCATCTAAAGATACCATCAATTGATACCATCTAATTAAGCTCATTTAGCTCTGCGGATGTTCTCCTTTAGCTCATGTTTAAAGGTCCTTATCTGTAGGATGATTCGAACAAATACGGTTGAGCGGTTGTGGATATCATGCCTGACCTTGACCTTTGCACTTGGTAAGTAATTAAAGCAATTAATTCATCAAACACAGAACGTTTGTTTCTACACAAAAAATATTGACTGGTACATAATAGACTCTTCTATTTTCAATCGACTCAAACTTCTTAAAAAAAGTTTCCTTTTGAAACTGACGGTAAGTGAAGTAGAGTTAACCTGTTTCTTCGCCCTCGGCATATAAGGGATAGTGTGGTCAGCACTATGCACATCCGGCTTTACTTTTCTATACGTGAGTTAGGTACCCAAACTCCGTACCTAAGATATTTGCACAAAATGTACAGTAGCACTATATTTTGTAATTAAATGATTGGTTTGTTCTACCCTCCTTTCATAACTTAGCTAGAGCTAGTGCTGAAAGGTGAACCATTCGCAGGTAATAGTATTGAGGAAGGAGGGTGGGGGGTAGGGTTTCATACGCATTCCTTGATTTACCACAATAGGATGACTCGTTGCCGACGATTTACCGCATGTCGTTCGCCACATATATGTATATATATATATATATATATATATATATATATATATATATATATATATATATATATATATATATATATATATATATTTGAACACAATGAGCTCTATTTTGTTTGTCCATTGGGCTGTCACGTTCGAAATGTGAACTTTACTTTTACCGGCAAAACTAAGAGTATACTTTTATAGCATCATTATGATAGAAAATACAAGAACTAAAGGCTCACTTAATTCAAGGTTTTTGAAAGGCGATAATTCACCCAGAGTTGCAGTTAATATTCATGTATATGTTCCGGAGTGAAAATGAGATTTGAATGGTTTTGTTCTTTTAACACAGTACGGTTGATACACGTTCGTTTTGTGCATCAGTAAAATTTGTACGCATGCTTTAAATATTAAAAACAATATTTTTTTTCCTTTCAAAATGTGTTCGTTAAATACACAAACGAATTTGGAGGAATTCGGTACTTCCAAAACGGTTAAGAACCATTTCCTTTATGGGTGTATGTGTGTTTGTGTGTGTTTGCCCGTGTGACTATAGCGGACTGAAGAGAGTTGGTGTAGGCCAGGGGTCTCCAAACTACGGCCCGCGGGCCGGATGCGGCCCGCGATGTCCTCTCATCCGGCCCGCGGCGATCTTTTTGTCCAAGGAAAAAATGTTTGTTAGTGATGGCTGAGGAACTTTGCCCAGACATACCTGGAAGAAATTGGCCGCCGAACTGAAATTTAATAGTTAATGCGGCCCTCGGACTGAAAAGTTTGGAGACCCCTGGTGTAGGCATAACCGGGCTACAAAAACGGAACCTTATTTCTAAATAATTATGAGTAATGAAGATGACCAGAAATGATGTGTTGCAGGTTGTCCGTCCACCTGGCATGTCCATGATGACGGCTGCTACCAGTTTAACGGCGACACGCCCAGAACATTCGATCAGGCCACAGTCGCATGCGCGGTAAGTCCTGACACAACTGATCCAGGTTTTTGGTACATTTAACTGACAACAAGATCACTTCAGCTTACATATCGGGTGGTAGCTATTTCACTGAAACGAATACCTGGCCTTGACATTGGTCATAATCACGTCTTTAAGTCTTGTTGTCACGTGATCAAGTCTCAATACGTCACGTGATCAAGTCAGGTCTTATATTCCTCTCCTGACAGTGCCTGATTGGAATTCATGTACGAAATTTCATTTTTATAATCTTACGCTTTTGAAAACTATACTTGACAAAAACATTTTTTTTAACTTAACAACAGGCGTTGTACTCCCTCCCACTAAAGCCCCTTCCCAAGACAGGCAACGTGCAAAAGTTAAAAACGTGGGCTATGGATAAACCCATCTCGGGTCTTTAACCTTCGTATAATGCGTACACCTTTCGTCCCAACTTTCGTACACATTGGATTTATGTACAAGCCCAGAGGCAGTGGCAAGTGGGAGGGTTTAATTTGAGCCGCATATAATCTTGTCACTTAGAGGGATTCCTGGTGACATATTTTACATTTCATTAGGACAAGTCAGTGTCCAGATCTATTTTTATCATATACACTCGGCTATGTAAATAAATTAATGAGCTTGGCTGTGTGATTAAATTAATGACCTTGGCGTCATGATGTATGTGTATGTTGTGTCATTCGTCTGTCAACAGCGCTACGGAGCCGGGCTAGTCAGTGTGACAGACAGCAGGGAGGATGAATTTATTGCCAGGTGGCTCCAGATCAACGACCCTAGTTTGTAAGTCCTCGCACATATTTTCATGGTTACTTCCCTTCACGGCACAACCAATATTTTCATGGTTATTTACCTTTACTTCGTCACAAATATTTTCACTGTTACTTCCCTTTAAATAATCGCAAGTATTTTCAGTTTCTGCCATGTAATTTAAAATATGTTCATAGATATTTCCCTTTAAGTCATCTCAAATATCTTCCATTTAAGTCTTTGCAATAATTATCATTGTTTCTTCAAACTGTTCAAATTAAATTATCGAAAATATTTTCATGGTTACTTCTCTCCAAGTTACTTCAAATATCTTCACTGTTTCTCCCAAGTAAGTTATCCTAAATATTTTTCATAGTTACTTCCATTTAAATTGTTAAAAATATTTTCGCTGTTTCTACCAACGAAGTTTACGTCATCCAAAGTGTTGTCATGGTTACTTCCCTTTACTTCATCGCAAATATCGGCATTCTTACTTCCCTTTACAAACGATGAAACACAACAGTCATTTGAGTTAGTTCCTTGTAGAGTGGGGTCATTAGAAAGGGGTCTATTAAAGTGGGATCTGTCAGAATAGGGTTCTTAAGGCGTCGGTTAAAATGTGGTGTGTAAGAGTAGGTTCCGCAACAGTGTGATCAGTTAGTAACTTTGATTCTGTACATGTGGATTATGTGTAAGAGTGGTTTCTGTGTAAGAGTGGCTTCTGTGTAAGAGTGGTTTCTGTGTAATAGCCAAATATACAATTAAGAAAACAACACCGTATTTGAAGAAAGTATGAAGGCGAGAAAAGAGCTATAAATATATTTTTTTTTCCTGACAAGGCTGACATTATATAAAGCCTTCCTGCTTCCACTGTCAGTTTTCTTCATCCCCTGACTATAAAACAATTACGATAATTATGTCAGTTCTGGGTGTAGTTGAACTTTTGGTGGAGCTGACCCATAATACGTGTTGTAGTGTTTTCATTTTCCTTTTTACTCTTTTAAATCATGTCGTATACTTAAGTCTATATTGTATTTGAGTTGTGTATCACCGTATTTGATATGTGTGTATGTACGGGCCGCCAGTGTAGCAAATATGCGATGTTTCACATTTCATCCAGAGTTTCTTCCAGGCATCTCTACCGGGGGGAGGGGGGGGGGGCGGCGGAGCCTACCCCGAACGAGATTGATTTTATATAGTAAACATACACTTTTACTAGTGTCCGGCCCCCCCCCTCCCCGAAAAATGTTGACCGCCCCCCCACCCCCCCCACCCCCCGAAAATATCAAGGGCCCCCAGAGAAAAAAAGTCTGGGAGAAACACTGATTTCATCATATGCCGGCCTAGACTTGAGGGAGCTTACCCTCCCTCCCCTCTCTGGAACTAGTAAAACGTTCGGGGAGGGGGGGGGGGGAGGGAGAATGTTGTCATATCTTAATACAGCAGTACCTCGACATACGAGTGCCCCGACATACGAGATTAAAGGAACAAGCTGTCGAGCTTACGCATGTGTTCTTGTGAATTACATTTGCTGTGTACATGTTAAAAGTTATAGCCTATTTTATTGTGAGGCTTGTAGTTTAATTATGTTGGATGAAAGTATCTTTATGTGTTATGTTAATTAACGTATGCAGCCAGATATGTGATTTTTGTTGGATGTCGCACGTCAGAAGTTACTTTGCAGACGATCTTGGTACACAAGCGGCAAGCGAGAGGCTGTACAAAATGGCGGCTATGCTCTGACGTGGCAGGGCACTGGCGATGACGTCACTTCCCCAGATTTGCTCATGCTGAACGAGACGCAGTCGAGTCTCCTTTCTGGTGTGATTGTCTACAAACACTTCGGTAAGTTTGTATATGTTCCTTTATCTTTTAAAAATACGTCTTTATTCAATACCCAAGTGCCCAACATTATGTTTTAAAAACAATAAGCTACCCGCTTCTAGTATGTACTAACTTTTAGTTTTTCGAAAACCGTTTGAACCACAATAGCTTGTCCACCAGTGACTTTATTCGAGTAGTGTCTGATTTCAGGTAGCATGTGTATGACGTCAACCATTTGTTGTTTTTTTTTTAATTCATAGAGTAATTAATTTCAATACCAGTTAGACTCGCTATTGTTTCCCTATGTAATAGTTTTGAATTGAGCTTTGGTTAGAAATTTCGTATACTGCACAAAAATGCTGTTCATTTTAAATCAAATATTACACCAATTCCATTTATTTATGTGCCTCAAAAGTATATACCCTCTGATCAAGTTTATCATCAAGCGCTAGTATAAAACAAGTTAATAAAAAGTCTAGTGACAATTTAAGCGCAATTTCATTATGTTATCCATACCAATTTTAAATCGAGATAAATCATATATTTAGCAACGGTGCCCAAATACTAAAACATGTATATTAGTATTTGACTATGATTAAAACCCGCCCTCTTGTTTGTAAACATTAGCACGTGGAAAAAAACGAGCGACGCGTAGCTCGCCTCTCTCTCTCTCTCTCTCTTGCCGTGCGCAGTGACGCGAATGATCCCACGTCGCGACAGGCTAGCCTCCCGTATCAGTCGAAAAAAAGGGGGAAAAAAGCCTACACGATGCTCAGTTTAAAAAAGTAGTAATTAATTTTTTGTGACCGAACGATAGGATATTTTTGAAAACTTCCTTCGGCAATATTGTTCTAAATTATGGCAGGAATCGATTGGTAGATGTCCTGTAAGGAAATTGCGCTAAAAAGTAAATACAATTTTTAGACAAATAGGCCAATAGGGTAAAATCAATCACCATTAGCCTGTTTTCCTGACCTCCGCATGTGGAAAAATAAAACTATGGTCAGCACCATACTCTATCCCATTGTCGAGTCATAGCTAGGCGGACAAATGGACAGCTACTGGACTGGAATCTGTTTCTCTAACGAACTAACGCTCTCCACTAACTAGCCACAACGCCAGTTTGTGGTGTTTCTCTAACGAACTAACGCTCTCCACTAACTAGCCACCACAACGCCAGTTTGTCGTGTTTCTCTAACGAACTAACGCTCTCCACTAACTAGCCATCACAACGCCAGTTTGTGGTGTTTCTCTAACGAACTAACACTCTCCACTAACTAGCCACAACGCCAGTTTGTGGTGTTTCTCTAACGAACTAACGCTCTCCACTAACTAGCCATCACAACGCCAGTTGGTGTTGTTTCTCTAACGAACTAACGCTCTCCACTAACTAGCCATCACAACGCCAGTTTGACCACCCCCCCAGATCTAGGATACCGCTGGACCCTAGCCTCGGGTATCCAACCCCTGCCTTACATCTGTGAGGTACCGGCTGCCGAGTCCTACAGGATAGTGCAAGGCCTACGGTCAGCTGGTGAGTTGCTGCTTCTAGAATTTTCCAGACATTAGACATCCCACTATCTACATCAGTAGTGAACCATCAGAGTTCACACCAAACATAATCGCAGGACATAAATATGGATGGAAAACTTCAATAAATTAATAGATACATATTTTTTCTAGAATAATCTCTGCATTCACTTATCCACAGAGCTGCACGTAATAATCCATAAAACTTCACTCAATAATCCTTAGAAATTCAATTAATAATCCATAGAAAGTCACTTAATAATAGGCCGATATAGAAAAATTGAAGAAAAATGTTTACAATAACATGTCATTGTATAGTACTGAATTTAAATAACTAGACCAGGGGTTCCCAACACCTGAGGGGGGGGGGTGCAAATCGAAAGTTTTTTCCCCGGGTCGCTACGCCTCTGGAAGGAGTTTGTCGATTTAAAATAGGTGGTGCCCTCCACCCTCCCAATATTTTAGAACGTGCTGTAGAGTAAAAAAAGGTTGGGAGCCCCTGAACTAGACAATATAGATTGCTTCTCGAGTTACTTTTAATTATACTATCTATGTCGTTCTTAAATAGTACTCGAAATAAGAATTAAAACTGAACAGACATTTTGACCAAGCATTTCAGCATTATTTTTAATTAGACAAACTAAGAATTTTTTTTTTTATTTGTAGGTATTTAGTTTTGCGGTTTAGTAATTTGTCTAAATAATTAGTATTAGTTACTTCTAGCATTAGGCTCAGAGCTATCACTTTATTAAAGTAAACATTGGTTACAATGATGACCTGTTTGTGTACATTGAGAATCATTTGTAATCTTTGCATCTTATGTTTACGTGTGAAGTCACATATCTGGCAAATGACTTTCAGACTATGGCTTTCATCATGCCGACTCTGGGCTTTCTGAACGAGGCCCGGGATTCTTATATGAACCACGTGATACGGTGGTAGTGGGGAACCCCCTAGTGGCGGAACTAGAGTGTGTCGTCATTGGGAATCCACATCCGGTTTACAGCTGGTGGAGGGGGGATAACTTCCAAATACTCGTGACGTCAGAGTTAGACCAGCGATACACTCTAACAAATGGGAAGCTAATTATAGACGTAAGTTATTTTTAGGTTCATGTTGTTTGTGTTTAGTGTATGTGATTAATTAGGAATGTGATGTATGATGATGTGCCATGTTAAACATATGTTTTTAGCACGAGTTGCAGCAAGCATCTTAAAGAATTGTGATTTATGTTCCTGTTAGAGCTCATGAAGATGCTTCACAACGAATATAGTTACACCTTTTTTTTTTAAATTTTACTGAAGAGTTACACTATTTGTATTTAGGTTAAGGTTATGATACAGATAAAGATGTGATACAGATAAGTAGCGGAACAACTAGTGATAATTTTGTCTTAAATATGTTTATCATTGACAAAAGGAAATATTTCTTATGCTACGACATACCAGGCGATGTGATGTATATGCTGGTCAATGATTAAAAAATTACACACTGAAGTAGGCTTATCAGATCTACCAACACCAATCATTTCTTTTTAAAACAAAATATCTTGTAAGGAATATTATTTTTTCTTTTGAGATACATTGCTTAGTTTTCTATAGGCATATATATATATATATAAATATATATATATATATATATATATATATATATATATATATATATATATATATATATATATATATATATATATATATACATATACATACATACACATATATATATATATATATATATATATATCTGTACTTAAATGTATCGTTCCGTGAATTGGCTAGTTTTCTGTGGATGGTTCATTAATTAAAAATGTACATACATGTCGACTGACCTACATACAATTATGATATCTAGCAGTGTTTCTTCCAGACTTTTTTCTCCGGGGGGGCACTTGAAATTTTCGGGTGGGGGGGGCGGTAGACTATCTTCGGGGGGGGGGGGGGGGCGAACACTGTTAAAAGTATATATTTTCTATATAAATTATAAAAATTTCGTTTCGTTCGGGGGGTGGCGGTAAAAAACTTTCGGGGGGCTTAGCCTCCCCCCCCCCCCCGAAGAGATGCCTGGAAGAAACTATGTTATCTCTGATATATAGTACCTCCATGTCTCCAGAACCCACGAGAAGATCTGGACGGAGGGGTGTACAAATGTCGAGCGGAGAACCGGTTCGGGGCGGTTGTAAGCCGTGCCATCCGGCTGTCGTTTGGAGGTTGGTTGTCATAATGTTTCTTTTATTTCATTCATTCCTTAAATAGTGAAAATTTATAGTTTGGTAGAAGCTTGGCAATTATGACAGACACCTTGAATAAAGCTACTTGGGGGCTAATTTACTTATACTGCATTGTCTTTACTAACTCTGATACCAAAAAAACATAGTTAATTAAGTTTTTAATTGAACAACAATATTTGAGACACATAAAATTGCCAATCAAACAAGTTCGATATGCCACAAGAGCAAATGAACCTTGCTACCGAAGGATCATGCAAACCTCCAAGATGATACAACAGCCCCTACTCTACAATGTAACAATATCGGTAACTCTAAATATCTTGATTCCAGAAATTGGTGAGTTCTCGAATGTTCCTGACGCACCTGTCAATGTAAAAGCTTATGAAGGTGCCGCCATAGACTGCAGCAGGATCAGCTATAGACCAGGTGAGGCACGAAAAGTCGTTTAAAACATTTTCATCAAGGCAATATGTCACATTTTTTACTCGTCTAAGCATATCTCGGCTCTAGCGATGTACATCAGTAGAAAATCGCAAACGTCACAAGTATATATTATCATGTTTAACTACCTCTTTCACACTTAATCTCGTGTTATTTAAAACATATATAACGTAATTTTAAAAGTTTGGTTGTGCAAAATGGAAGATCAATTGAATACAAATGCAGAGTTGTTAAACTATTCAATAAATAACATTATATAATTAAGTTTAACCACTTTTACTAACAACCACCTATAACCACCTTTAACCACCTCTACCACCAACCACATTTAACAACCTTTAACCCCCTCTACCATCAACCTCCTATAACCACCACTACCGCCTACCACTTTTAACCACTTTCACAATCGCTATAATTACTTGTAAGCAATTTCAACCACCTTTACTACCAACCACTTTATAAACTCTACCACCATTCACCTTTAATCACCACTACTGCCTAGCATCTTCAATCACCTATAACCACCTTTAACTACGCTGCCACAAACCCCTTTTAACCACTCTACCGCCCTCCATAACCACCTCTACACCATTCTACCACCTGTCCCCCATCCCTTCCCCAGCCATCAGCTATAACTGGTTCAAACAAAACGTGGACCAGTTCGTCAGACCACAGTACCAACACTACATGTTTATTTCACACAACGGCAAACTCTACTTCTCAGAGGTAAGATTCATGGCAAAGACATGTAAAGATCTATTTCTCTGAAGTAGGATTCATTGTAAAGACATATAAAGCTCTACCTCTCTGAGGTAAGATTCATTACAAAGATATGTAAAGAACTATTTCTCTGAGGTAAGATTCATTACAAACACATAAAAAGATATATTTCTCTGAGTTAAGTTTCATTACAAACACATTAAAACATCTATTTCTCTGAGGTAAGATTCATTACAAATACATCTAAGTAAGATTCAACACCAACGCACCTAGTGTTATATTGCTCAGCAGTAACTTTCATACAAATACATCTAAAACTCTAAACACTTTTCTACAAAATACGACAAATTTAAAATGCATTAATATAATTATTTTGTATTTGCGAATTTTTCTATTTGCGCATTTATCCGTTGCGCAGTTTTCCAGCACCGAATTTCCCAGTGAACCAACACTTCAGTAATTAGTTTAAACGTTCATGTTATCATTGTACCTCCTGTCAGGTGACACGAGCAGACGAGGGCAAATATTTTTGTCTGGCCACCTTGACGGGCGGGAACCAGCACACCATTGGCACCACCCAGCCCCCCTCCCGGACATCTTTACCCATCATGCTTCACGTGCACGACCAAGGTCAAACAGCTCTTCCTGCTTTTTACTCGTCGTTAAACTTTTTTTTAATATTTCTTATATAAATTATTGTTTTAAAAAAATGGGTAAAGTGCGAACCACTGTCTCGTCATCAGCGCCAAAAGCCATATGGGGCCCAGAGATTCAGGATGAGTTCATTGCCGTCTTTCCCAAACCACCTCTAGCTGGACATGACGTCAGGATGGAATGTTTCGCATACGGCTCGTAAGATTGTGGTTACGATATCAGTGCAGATATAGGCTACTTGTCATAAAAATATCGGTAAATTTAGTCAGGGTGGTATGTTTCGCATACGGCTCGTAAGATTGTGGTTACGATATCAGTACAGATATAGGCTACTTGTCATAAAAATATCGGTAAATTTAGTCAGGATGGAATGTTTCGCATACGGCTCGTAAGATTGTGGTTACGATATCAGTACAGATATACTTGTCATAAAAATATCGGTAAATTTAGTCAGGATGGAATGTTTCGCATACGGCTCGTAAGATTGTGGTTACGATATCAGTACAGATATACTTGTCATAAAAATATCGGTAAATTTAGTCAGGATGGAATGTTTCGCATACGGCTCGTAAGATTGTGGTTACGATATCAGTACAGATATACTTGTCATACAAATTTCGGTAAATTTAGCTTGATTGGTGTCCGTTTGATCAATAGTATTCTTTATGTGTTAATTCATATTTTAATTCATATTTTCATTTGGTTGAAACATATATCGTATGTGTTCTGACCTACTGTTTTAAAACCTTAATGCTAAAGGGTAAAATGTGTTATTTGTTTTACATATATGGCCAATTATTAGTAAAACTCTTTTGTTCAGTGTGAATTATTTTTTCCTTATTTAAAGCCATAGGTTTTTAGGCTATAATAATAAATACAATTATACTATGCTAACATTGGACGCTAAATGGTTTTTATTCATAGTTTGAAGAAACTCGCAAATAAATTGTGCTTGACGTTTTCGTAGCATCCTCATTGAATGTGTAAATCAATTTTCTTAAGTTTAAGTATCTATTTCAGAGCACAATTATTGAATGTGTATTAAAATTGCATTAAGCTAAAGTATCGATTAGTATTGATTATGTTATTGTGTGTCTAGATCAGGGGTTCCCAACCCCGTGCCCGCGGGCGCCATGGCGCCCGCCGAACGATTCGTATGTGCCCGCCTCTCACTATTCGACAGAGACAGAATTTTTTTCATAAACATTATTGAAAGGTTGAAGGGGATGGAAATCGAAAGTTTGAGGGGCAGGGAGTGCAAATCGAAAATTTGAGGGGGTGGGGGGGGGGGGGTGCAAATCAAAAGTTTGAGGAGGGGGGATGCAAATCGAAAGTTTTGTCCCCGGGTGACGGGAAGGGTCGCTGGAAGGAGTTTGTCGATTTAAAATAGGTGGTGCCCGCCTCCCTACCGATATTTTAGAATGTGCTCTAAAAAAAGGTTGGGAACCCCTGGTCAAGATGATTATTTTAGATGGGTTATTTTTATCTGCCAGCTCCACGTCGGAGTTCCTCTACAGCTGGCACCGTCAGAACAAATCCCTGCCGGCCAACTCCTACCAGAGTGACCACGGCCGGGTGCTGACCATCAGAGATGCCAGACTTGAAGACCAGGGCGTGTACACCTGTTCTGTCACACGGAGTTCCAGCACGGGGGACAGGAAGTCTGTTGACCTTAAACTTGGAGGTGAGCACACTGGGTGACCTTGAACTTGGAGGTGAGCTCAGTGGGTGACATTGAACTTGGAGGTTAGCACAGTGGGTGACCTTGAACTTGGAGGTGAGCACAGTGGGTGACCTTGAACTTGGAGGTGGGCACAGTGGGTGACCTTGAACTTGGAGGTGGGCACAGTGGGTGACCTTGAACTAAGAGGTGAGCACAGTAGTTGATTTAGATCTTAGGGTAGGACAAGATGGCGTAGCACATTGAGGTAATCGTCAGTATTTGGAGGCAGGCACATTTGTTTCTTAAAGTACTTAGCAGCCTTTGCTAAAAGAAAATTTTAATATAACATATATACATGCAGAAAATTATGTTTATAATTTAACACGCGTTTAGAGGTCACTTAGCCAAACCCTACTACATTTAATCACTGACTAGTCAATCTGTTTCAGCCAAACCCTACTTCGTAAAACCACTGACCATCCAATCTGTTTCAGCCAAACCCTACTTTATAAAACCACTGACCATTTAATATGTTTCAGCCAAACCCTACTTTATAAAACCACTGACCATTTAATATGTTTCAGCCAAACCCTACTTTATAAAACCACTGACCAACCAATATATTTCAGCCAAACCCTACTTTATAAAACCACTGACCAGCCAATACGCTGACATCGGGTCCCAACTAACTTGGCGGTGTGACGCCGGTGGGGTGCCAGCCCCGGTTTTCCAATGGTACAGGAATGGGGAGCTCCTAAATAGCAGCGCAGACGCCGGCATCCGGGTAAGGATTCAAATATTTTTATAAGTTTTTTATCACAGACAATAAGCATGTGAGCTTATATTCCAAACCCAATTTTGTTTACAAATACTGAAATATACGATATAACTAATAAACACCTTTGTAAAAAAACAAGTAGTTTAAAAAATAATTAAATACATATAAAAACCTAAGAACCTGTTATATACTACCTGGCCAGGTACACCGCAACGTGCTGACCTTTCACCGCCTGGAGCCCACACGTCACAACGGCATGTACCAGTGCTCAGCCACAAACACACACGGCACGTCCTTGTCTGAAGGTCAACTCCTATTTCTGGGTAGGTCCGGTGACTGTTCGACAAATAGGATTTTTTCTGTGAACCGTCCACGTAGTTAAGTTTATGTGAGTGTCGAGACTGCCTTGCCGGACTGTCACGTGATCCATTACATTACGATATTTTACGACAACTATCCAGTAAAAGGGCGTGCAAGCTGATCTCTATAAGCAGAAAATCATGTTGGTGTTGTTTTGTTTCTATGTCTTGCTTCTTCTGCTTCGTTCAGAATTTTTCAACAGGATTTCCTCCAAAATAATTAAATATTACGTATCAACAAGTATTGCGCAGAAAGATTCCGATTTCGGATTACTTTTCCTTCATAAAACATATATCCTTTTTTTCAAATAAAAGAATAAATACAAGGTGGCAGTTGTTTAATTTCTACATGAGTTGCTGTACCCACCTATCTATCGCGGGGACTGTTCGTTTACCAGCCATGAGCTTTATCAACCTGAGCATGCCAATTTTCTTTATTTTAATCCATATTGTGAACACCTACTAGAAAAGTTGTACACTGCACTGTATTATTGAAACAAACTCACCACTGTTCATCACACAACAAGCTTAATAGATGGGTATAGTTGTATCAAATTTTTAGCAATCATTACTTAACAATGTTACTACAAATGTCATTTTGGTGTCCCCTCCCCCACCCACAATACAGGGTTTAAGCCTAGCTTTCTCAACCACCCCCTACCTAAAACAACATGGGGCCCTGTTGGGGGTAACGTGACCATAGTCTGTCGACCCGAGGGGGCCCCGATGCCGGACATCACGTGGTACAAAAATGGCGTCCTCCTGTCCAGTTTGTTACCACGAACGGAAATGACGTCAGAGGGGTATTTAACCATCATGCATCTGGCGAAAGAGGACAAGGGTCAGTACAGGTGTGTGGCTAACAACAGCTTTGGTCAGGCGGAGGATTTCACCCAGCTGAGGGTTGTGGGTAGGTCACTGTGACATTACTTAATTAAGTTTCACCAATATGGTTAATTAATTCTATTTACAATCAAGTTCGAAAATCGAAAACGTATAATACAAATCCTTACGAGATAGGAATATAATATGATTCATAGTACTTATAATTAATTCCAAAAAACGTATAAGTTGAGTACTTACCTTTAACATTATAAGTTATTGTAATAAACTACGAAAATCAAAGAATTTTTATAAAGATAATAAAATAATCTTCAAAATATAGGGCGAATTAAGCAATCAATAAAGCATTTCTAAAATTATTTTCTTAATTTGAACAATTTAATTTTGACAGTAAGCCTTTTTATCCAAGATGATGTTAATTATTATAAAAGGTTAATATTTTCATTTTAATTACAGCTTTGAGCAAGTGTAATTCACTATGTAATTATCTTCTAGAAACAATATTCTTCAGTTGTATTTTTTTTTGGTAAAATTCTTTATCTACTTCACTTTTGTTAAATTTGGTATAGTAAGGTACAGCAGTATTTATGGCTACTTGTGAATGTTTGTATTTTGTGTTAACATTCTCCATAATTAACGTTTAAAATACCTAAAGATCACAGCCAGTATGAATATAATTAATCCAGAAAAACAACAAAACAAAATCAAGGCATCGAACCTCTCCCCAGCTGGTACATACATCACCGTGTCACCCGTAGACCAGAGGGTTCCAGCCAACACCACCGTGTTCTTCGTCTGCCATGCCAGCTACTCACCTGGAACTGACCTGGTTTACACCTGGCTCTTCAACGGTCACCCCATAGACTTCAGCAGATCATCAGAGTACAAAATGGTCAGAGTAATGCCTTGATGTTACTTTCAAATATCGATATGTAATTAATGATCTTGTTACTACAGTAGTATTGGAATCATCATGGTCGACAATGAAATGCAATTTATTATTTTATATGAAATCTTAGATCAACTAATTAAAAGACTATTTGTTTATAAAATAATCAATATATTTACGGCTGGAATTTTTTTCTAGCCGTTTTAATGACCGTAGATTTAGAATATAAAGAAAATCAGTCTATTTTCAAATTTTAGCATTTTAAAAATCGTTTTACGTACGTTTTTATATAAATTGGTTACCGATTTCTTTTTTCTTTCTATATGTATATTTTTTTTAAAAATCCGGTTGTTTCCCTTGACTACTTTTTAGACCAAAACGTTTTGACGATTTAACTCTTTTGTGCACACGGTAGCCTCCCCTACTTACAAAATCCTACTTGCGGCAATTGCTGTATTTAACATGGAATGATTTAGCTTTGGTATCTAGGTACACAGTTCTCATGTCGTGACTACCATTCGCTTTTTCTTACATTTAAATAAATCTAATATAATTTTTTATTTTGATATAAGCAGATAAAATGGATGTCCATTTACAGCAATATTATATCAACTTGTTGATTGACAGTAATTATCATTATGTTGAGTGAGACCAATTATCAACATGTTGAGTGAAACCAACATGTTGATGGTAACACTTGATGTATCTGCAGGTGGACGAGGAGACAGGTGGTAAAACAGGTCTCTACGTCCAGCACGTCAACATACGTCACACGGGACGTTACGAGTGTCTGGCCACAAGTTCCATGTCCCACGACAAGAAAGGGGCCTTTTTATACGTCGTTGGTAGGTTTATACTTGTCATGTTGCATGTGTATACGTCGTTGGTAGGTTTAAGCTATAGTCATGTGGCCTTTGTATACATTCCCTGTAGGGTTATGCTATATTTGGTAGGTTTATGTTATAGTCATGTGCAATTTATATATATTCCCGTTAGGTCCAAAACTAATCCCAGTGCTTTTTATTAGCCGTTTCTATGGCGATGTATTAGATCAGGAGCATTTTATTGCGTTGTTATTAGGTCTGCATATGACCTTATGGGAATGTTTATTTTTCAATTTTATCTACATCTAATGAAAGACGGGCTTTAAGAAAAAATAGTTGTATACACATCTCATAGTGACCTGCCTTCGAACAAAAGCTAAATCGTGCATTTTTGGTAATTTGAGGGTCTATAGATAGGGACAGCAACTCTTCTAGTCTATGTTATTAATTTTCTAAATATTGTTTGTGACTTTAGGTCCACCCTCTGAGCCGCTGGGTGTGATGGCGGACACAACAACGGCAACCAACACCAGTGTTTTGGTCAGGTAAACTTTCTAGTGTTTTGGTCAGGTAAACTTTCTAGTGTTTTGGTCAGGTAAACTATCTAGTGGTTTGATTTGAGTTGCTTGAGAAAACCACTTGTGTACATGATGTTTGAGAAAAGTGTTTTGATTCTTACGCGTGCGACCAGTTTATGCAAGGGTTTATGATGGGAAATAATGTTCAGACTAGGAATAAATTCAGATTAACCGTTAGGATTTTTTTAATGAAGTCAATGCAATACCTATTTTAAAATGCAATTTTAAGGTTACGTTTAAGGCTAAAACGGAAGTACTATGGGTGTTAAAAATAAACGATAATATATTTAACCAAATGTAACAATTGTGTGAATGTGCTGAAATGAGAAAAAAAAAGTTGTTCGAATATAAGCTGGTACGCACAGCACAGGTGGATTAAAAGTACGATCTGTTAAAGTATCAAGTTCAATTATCTATACAATCAAAGTCTAGAAAAACTTTTCAACAATATTGCATTGAATGTGTTGTAATGTATACTTAGTTTGATTTTAAATGGAACTATTAAAGTTGTACATATTTTGAATGTGATCTAATCCTAAATGGCTGCCATTCTTTTCTCATCTCCACTTCCTCTCCCCTCTCCCTTCCCCCCCCCCCCCCCCGCAGATGGACAGACAACGACGACAACGGCAGTCCTATCGTCAATTACGTCATAGAGGCAGCTAATGTTGACGAAGACGACAGGTGGAAAATTGTTCTGCCGTGTAAGTCTTGCAATGGCTAAATGTTTGGAAGGCAGGGGGTAGGGTTTAGTATGAGCATGGGGTGGGGGGGGGGGGGTGCGTGTAAAAAAGGGAAGGGGGGACGTGGGGCGTGGAATTGGGTGTTCTGTCGTGTAAGTCTTAGGCTGGGGGGATGGGCGTATTAAGCCGTATCAGTAACAGACTTCCGTCTTACACTAACTGTCTGCTGTCTGTAATGGCGGAACAGCTTATCCTAGTGTGGGAGTCGGGAGGGAGTAGTGTAGCGAGTTGGGGGTTTCTGATGACTCGATTGTGGGACCCCATATGCTTATATTTAGTGAAAATGTATCAGTGTTAGGTGGGCTAGACGTTCAGCAATATATTTATTCTACAATGGAAATATGTTACATTATTTTGCCTACATCGTATTGATGTTTCAAAGAGGTTTTACCGTTGGTCTCTATGTATATTTTCTGCCAATGTTTTCCACAGTCTTACCTGCCTCCGCCACCATCCACCACCAGGAGGTCAAGAGGTTTGCGGTGGTCACGGGACTCTCCCCGGGGTGTGGCTTCAGGTTTAGAGTGACGGCTGTCAATAACTTCGGCTCAAGCCCACCCAGCCTGCCGACAGGTATACCCACATGTTCTATAGTAATCTATAGCGATCAGGTATACCCACATGTTCTATAGCGATCAGGTATACCCACATGTTTTATAGCGATCAGGTATACCCACATGTTCTATAGCGATCAGGTATACCCACATGTTTTATAGCGATCAGGTATACCCACATGTTCTATAGCGATCAGGTATACCCACATGTTCTATAGCGATCAGGTATACCCACATGTTTTATAGCGATCAGGTATACCCACATGTTCTATAGCGATCAGGTATACCCACATGTTCTATAGCGATCAGGTATACCCACATGTTCTATAGCGATCAGGTATACCCACATGTTTTATAGCGATCAGGTATACCCACATGTTCTATAGCGATCAGGTATACCCACATGTTCTATAGCGATCAGGTAAACCCATCATAGCTAGGTCATCGCATGGACCACTCTCAGGTCCCGAATTTCCAACGAAAGTAGTGGTTGCAGCCCTTGTGGGCAATAAATGTGGCCTACGAAACAAGTGGTTGCGGCCCTTGTGGGTAAGGGAAGAGGCCTTAGAAGATAGTGGTTGCGGCTCTTGAAGGCAATGCGTGAGGCCTACGAAAATAACTGTTGCGACACACTAAGCTTGTGGATGAGGCCCACGAAATAGAACTGTGAAAAAACCTGATTTATTTTGTAATTTTAGCTTATGTGCACAAAAGAGTAACCGTTTTTTAGCGTTAACATGGCTTTTATTGTCAGTAGAGCATCAGTTGTTTGGTGCACATTTAGTTGGCATGTGCAGAGTTCTTGTTAAAGTGCATGGCCAAAAGCACCAAAGCTATTAGAATTTATTACCAAAAGTGCAGCCAAATGTTAGCAAAGGATGTCCAAAAGCTCCAAATCTGTTATAACTTTTGACCAAAAGCACCAACATTTTTAACAACGCATATCAAAAAGCACCAAAACGTAAACACAATTTTTTTTCAAGGAATCATCCAGACTTTGACTGCTGCACCTACCATCGCCCCTGCTCATCCTTGTGGTGGGGACGGGAAGGTGGGTGACCTGACCATGAGGTGGACGGTAAGTTCCAGCAGTGTAAAATCTATACGTATGATTTTAGTAACATTTGAGAAGACCCACAAAGTAAAGCTAGACTACAAACCAATGCTATCAACTCCACAGGCAATGTCTAAAGCTCAACAAGCGGGGGGCGGGTTCGGATACGTCCTGTACTGGCGGAGACACACGGACACGGGGGCGGAGCCTTGGTCTACGGTAAGTGGGGTGACGTCAGCAATGACTCGTCAATGATGATCATTTAAATAAATTTGACGCGTTACCAGAGTTTCTTCCAGGCATCTCTTCAGGGGGGGGGGGGGGGGGGCGAAGAAAGCCTACTGTCCCCCGAACGAAATGGAATTTATATAGGAAATATATACTTTTGACAGTGTCCGTCCGTCCCCCCCCCCCCCCCCCCCCGAAAATTTTAAGTGCACCCCCGAAGAAAACAGTCTGAAAGAAACACTGCGCGTTGCGTAGTTTAAGGCCTATTACAGGTAAAATAATCCCAAATACTATTGACATCTTTCTATTTCCCTGGGTAAATAAATACCTTTACAGCCATAAGGCTGGTCATTACGACGTAATTTTGTGGTTATTGTTAATATATTTTTAAATATTTATTTTTGGGTTTAGTCGCAACCAGTTTATGCTGTAGGTCTACCATTGTTTATAAATTTTAAATCATACTACATTATGCCTGACTTGAATGTATAAAAATATATATAACCATAATTTAATGTAGGGATTCTCTTGTCAGGTGAAGCTGCTGGGCACCACTGACCACTACACGACGCTGGTCGGGGTGGAGAATTATTTTTTAGAGTACGACTTTAAGATCCAGGCTTTCAATGATGCTGGCTACGGTCCCAATTCTACAGAGGTCGTTATCATGTCGGCTGAAGATCGTAAGTTTAAAGCTACAACTATAGCAAGTATAGACTTGAAAGTGTAATGTTCATAATATATCTATCATGCTCAAGTTTTAGAAAGCATAAGCTTGGTTTATTAAAAATGTTCATGGAAGACACGTAGAATTCATTTCTATGAACTGTGAAATAAATCTCCGTGATCTCGTGTCTATCTGCCCCACAGTGCCAGCCACAGTCCCAACCGACGTGAGAGCTGAGGGCTATAACGGCACCGCCATGGAGGTCACGTGGGTTGAGGTACCGCCCATACGTGAATACGCCAGGGGAAAAATTCTTGGATATCAGGTGAGGTCTTAACGTTGTTCCTGTACATGTATGAAGGTAGACATAAATTGTCTCAATTCTTGGATATGAGGTAAGGTCTTGGCTTTGTTCTTGTAGCTGTATAAAGGTAGACATGAGTTGTCTGAATTCTCGGCTTTGTTCTTGTAGCTGTATGAAGGTAGACATGACTTGTATCAATTCTTGGATATCAGGTGAGGTCTTAGCTTAGTCCTTATATGTAAATTACATAAATATAGACATGCAACTATGAATTAATTCAAGTACTTATTCCGCACCAACTATAGGCCAGACAAATAAGCAATATGAAGCAGAGTTTATCTTTAAAGTCCACTTCGACATATATGCATAATTGGAGTGTGACCAGTGGTGGCCCCAACTGTCTCTACTTCCCCTTACTTTACAACCCCACAAACCCACAACCCCACATCCCCACAACCCTCCAAGTCCCTGAGCCATACATTAAAACAGTAGGTTCTCTAATTTCCCAGATCAACTACTGGCATGAGTCTGAGGTGGTGACCGACTACAAAGAGTTCATCCGTTATGAGGGTCAGGTCACCTCTGGTATTGTCATCGGTCTCCGCAGTGAAGAGTTCTACTACTTCACAGTCCAGGCTTACAACTCGGCCGGCATTGGGCCCATCTCAGAGTATTACTACCAGGAGACGTTGCTTGCTCGTGAGTACTCAGCACACACGGGTACTCAGCACACACGAGAACTCTGTCTATGTCAATCATGAAACTACATACAATTTATTTAAAACCTACGGTGCATTTCTGTATCGAATATGTAATAGTAAAATGTAGGAAATGTTTGAACTTTTCTGACGGATAGACTTTTTATTTGCGATCAATGCAATAGTTGAGCTCGGCATATGAAGGGAATTGACACCGGAAAGATGCGCAACAGACAACTGCGCAACAGAGAACTGCGTACAAAAAAGTGCGCAAGGCAGTTTTTTTTTCTTAATTCGAGCATTTATAGAAATTAACAAAGAGTGACTTCATGTACAAAATAAAACACTTTTTCTACAAGATATGACAGCATTAAAGTGCATTTGTATAATTAGTTTGTATTTGCGCATTTTTCTGTTTGCGCAGTTTTCCGTTGCGCAGCTTTCCAATTGCGCATTTTTATGGCAAAGGAAGTAAATGTGTGGCAATTACTTCACTTGAGCAGTTTTACTTATTCTAGATGAAGTGTTCAGTTTCTCCTGATAATACATTCAGATCTCAAGGGGTATTTTCAATTTTCTTTAATCAGTAACAGCTTATTTAGTCGCAAACAACCCTCCTCTGTATTCCATCAAGCATCATAATTGATGTCAGTATGTAACTTTATTTTTGATTGGTTTAAAAACACACCTAATTTATACGAACTGCATAAAACTAAATAGTAAACGTCCGATTTTACGTAATTTGATATTTTAAGTTAGCAACTAAAATTGAAGTGTTACGGTCTCTGGTGAACATTTAGAATGATGGTTTATGAAATAGTTATTTTTTTTTTACGACAGCCGCATCTCAGTACCCAGAGGAGATCAGAGTGTACTCAGCCGGTGGTCATCACGTGCTAGTGTGGTGGAGGGGTATACACATCGTACAGATAGAGGGGAACGTGCACGGTTTTGTGGTGAGTAGGGTGTGGGGGAAATGTGTGTGGTAGGTGTGGGGTGGAGGTGGTGTGGTAGAGGGGGATACACATCGTACAGATATAGGGAATTGTGCACGGTTTTGTGGTGAGTAGGGTGTGAGGGTGGGGGTGGGGTGGTAGGTGTGGGTGTGGTGTGGTGGAGGGGGATACACATCGTACAGATAGAGGGGAACGTGCACGGTTTTGTGGTGAGTCGGGTGTGAGGGAAGTGTGTGGAGTGGGGAAGTGTGGGAGTGGGTGGGGAGTAGGATGTGAGGGAAGTGTGTGTGTGTGGTAGATGTGGGGTGAGGGTGGTGTGGGGTGGTGTTGAGGGGAATACACATCGTACAGATAGAGAGGAACGTGCACGGTTTTGTGGTGAGTCGGGTGTGAGGGTAGGGATGGGTGGGGTGGGGAGGGTGTGGTGGAGGGGGATACATATCGTGCAGATAGAGGGGAATGTGCACGGTTCTGTGGTGAGTAGGGTGTGAGGGTAGTGTGTGTGGTAGGTGTGGGTTGGAGGGGGTGGGGTGTGGTGGAGGGGGATACACATCGTGCAGATAGAGGGAAATGTGCATGTTATTGTGGTGAGTCGAGGGTGTGGGAATGGGGGTGGGGTGGGTGTGGTTGAGGGGGATACACATCGTACAGATAGAGGGAAATGTGCATGTTATTGTGGTGAATCGGGTGTGAGGGCAGTGTGGGAGTGGGTGGGGAGTAGGGAGTAGGTAGGTTGTACAGAAGAAAGTGTGAAGGAAATGGGGGGGGGAGAGGTTTGTGCTGAATCAATAGCTTGTTATATTACTCCTAAACGATTAACCTCCCCATAATGCATGTCTGTGGTCGGCTCTCAGGTCGGAAAACAACAATAAACACCAGCTCACCCCATCATATGGCGTGATCGTGTCGTCGTTATTATTAATTACCGTTATCTCCCCTTTGGTTAATGAATTATCTTTAAATTTATTGTAAAATGTATAAAGTAATATCAAACAAGATAAAAATTAGACTGCTGTCGTTAGAATGGAGTTTACCTGCAAAGGTTAAAATAAATCGCGGCATTAAAAAACTGTCAAAATATAGTTGCTAGATTTGACAATAAACCCACTCAAGGCACAGACAGACAGACAGACAGACAGACAGACATTGTGACATAATATAATTATACAATTATAATGTAATAATGAAAACATAAATAAGTCGCGTGGACCTGCCAAGTACCTGCGCACGACAGAAACGACATTTCATTACATGTTGTTCTATTTTAAGACTTCTATTTTTAGAGTTGGACAACCTGAAGACACATTTTAAAGCCAGGTCGGTGAAAATAAACCTGTACTTTGTACACCGAGAAAGAATGTTGCTAGCATTTTAAAACTAAAGTTTCATTCAGGCATCTCTTCGGAGGAATGAAATATAATTTAAATATAAAGTAATATACTTTAACCAATGTCCGCCCCTCCCCCCCCCCCCCACGGGAAATTTAAGTCCGCGTACCCTTGAAAAAGTTTCAAGTGCCCCCTCCCATTCCCCCCCCCCCACCCCGAATATAACTGTCTAAAAGGAACACTGAATAAAACTCGTGTATGCTACAGCAGGCGAATATCGAGTACAAAAAAAGAAATAGTAAAGTTTTATTTTTAGACTTAGCAGATGAAGTAGAGTCCATATGTTTCTAGACCTTGGCATATGAAGAGTTAATGTGGTCAGCTCTATGCCCAGCCGCCTTTACTTTCCCTAACTAAGGGTCGCTCAACTGATTTGGACCAAGATTCGAACTCGATTCATTCGGGTTAGCATTCCAGCGCTCTATCGCTAAGCCATATGTGCTTATCGAGTAGTGGAACACTTGTCTAAAACAAACAGAGCTATCAATGGGGCATTGACAGTATAGTTCCTCGTTGTCCTTATACAGCTGTCATAATACAAACTAAATTATATCACCTGAATGAAATGAGAATCAACGTCCATTCCATTTGTCTGTAATCATTGCACCTAAAGTAGTAGATAGTTTTTTTTTTTTTTTAAAAAAAAGGTTTCAACTATAAGAATCGATTTTATGTTCACGTTTCGTTATTGACTCGTTCAAACTGTTTCTGATTGGTAGGTCTTCTACTGGCCAGCCAATGAGAACTACCGCTCAGCGTGTCGTCACGTGGTACACGATCACCACGCCCACCACACCCACATCGAGGTCGACCCGGGGGTGGTCTACGCTGTCCGTGTCTCGGCCTGGAGTATTGGGGGGTACGGCAAGAAATCTTTGACGACATACTTCACGCTAGGTGAGTTACAGGTGTGTGTAGGGTAGTAGAGTGGGGGATACGGCAAGAAGTCTTTGACGACATACTTCACATTAGGTGAGTTACAGGTGTGTGTAGGGTAGTAGAGTGGGGGTACGGCAAGAAGTCTTTGACGACATACTTCACATTAGGTGAGTTACAGGTGTGTGTAGGGTAGTAGAGTGGGGGTACGGCAAGAAGTCTTTGACGACATACTTCACATTAGGTGAGTTACAGGTGTGTGTAGGGTAGTAGAGTGGGGGTACGGCAAGAAGTCTTTGACGACATACTTCACGCTAGGTGAGTTACAGGTGTGTGTAGGGTAGTAGAGTGGGGGTACGGCAAGAAGTCTTTGACGACATACTTCACATTAGGTGAGTCACAGGTGTGTGTAGGGTAGTAGAGTGGGGGTACGGCTAGAAGTCTTTGACGACATACTTCACGCTAGGTGAGTCACAGGTAGGGTAGTAGAGTGGGGGTACGGCAAGAAGTCTTTGACGACATACTTCACGTTAGCTGAGTTACAGGTAGGGTAGGGTAGTAGATTGGGGCTACGGCAAGAAGTCTTTGACGACATACTTCACGTTAGCTGAGTCACAGGTAGGGTAGTAGAGTGGGGGTACGGCAAGAAGTCTTTGACGACATACTTCACGCTAGATGAGTTACAGGTGTGTGTAGGGTAGTAGAGTGGGGGTACGGCAAGAAGTTTTTGACGACATACTTCACGCTAGATGAGTTACAGGTATGTGTAGGGTAATAGAGTGGGGGTACGGCAAGACGTCTTTGACGACATACTTCACATTAGGTGAGTTACAGGTGTGTGTAGGGTAGTAGAGTGGGGGTACGACAAGAAATCTTTGACGACATACTTCACATTAGGTGAGTTACAGGTGTGTGTAGGAGAGTAGAGTGGGAGTACGGCAAGAAGTCTTTGACGACATACTTCACATTAGGTGAGTTACAGGTGTGTGTAGGTTAGTAGAGTGGGGGTACGGCAAGATGTCTTTGACGACATACTTCACGCTAGGTGAGTTACAGGTAGGGTGGTAGAGTGGGGGTACGGCAAGAAGTCTTTGACGATATACGTCTCGGTTATTTCTAAAATCTATTTTTGGTGTTGTATTAAAAACTGAGACTTGTATACATGGGGACGTGATCAGCAATTAAATGACAATTAATATCAATTAATCTGATACCCAAACCGTACCATACCAAACAAAACTCGGGTCAGTTTACTTCAGCTAATTGGACTTCAACTTCAATAACTTGTATCAGTAGTCGTTGTCATGGAAACCAATGATTTTCTTCTCTATCCTGCAGAAGGGGACAACGTTATAGTGGATTACAATTTGGCTCAAACTGTCGAGGCCTTTAGGTCATCGTCACCATGTTTGATCAGCTGGCACACACTTCCGGTGTTCTTAATGACGTCATGGGTATATTTAACACAAATTACCAGGGTCTAATATGTAAAGCTGTTGTTATCATGTTTATGCATAGTGTAAAAATTCCTGTAAGATACGTTGACGTGAAATTTAGATTTGAATGTTAACGTTCAAATTTAAAATAGCTAACCTGTAATTGATTAATTAAATAAGTAGTTATTCAAGCAATTTTATGTGTACATATAAATATAAATATGTATATAATTGTGACTATGTATAGCCTTATAAAATACGCACGTGCATTCAAAATGTAAACGAGTGTAAATCTGTAAATATTTTCTACTGAATATTCAAATTTAATGTCACCGTTGTTTTGTAAAGCTCACTTCTCTGATCAAAGTTAAGCTGTGTTATTATTTTTTTCATTTTGTACTAAATCTGTAACAATAATGCTTTTTTTTCTCCTTTTTTATTATACATTAAAAATATTGTTTGGTTTATAATTAACAATGATTTACATGTTGAAAATTGTAATTCCTTTACCCATGTTGCTGTGTATTAAACTCATGACATAAAAATACAGGTTGTGCTATGAAATAATTTTATACCTAGATTTAACGCATTGTCCTGCTGGTTTAAAATAGCTAGAACCAAAAAAAGTTACAGGGTTATGGGTCCTGACAAGGGAGATAAATCACTTTGACAACACCAACAGGAAGTGGAACAGGGGAAAAAACCTTTGTAATATTTCCATAGAGACGTTTTGTTCGTAGTGTGAGGTCAGTATTAGGGCCAGTCTAGTGGTCAGGTCAGCTGTTTCTATGGCAACGTGTGGTCGGCTGTGTAACAATTGTGTTTAGCTGATAGGGAATACATAGGTTTCTACCAGCGGATGTATTGGGTTTAGTATTCAAGAATGTTTTGGATAGTTTCACGATATATTCACAGTTATCGGACCTGAATTAGCGGGGTATTTTATATAAAAGTTTTATATCATCATACAGTTATGTAAGTATTTTTTATTAGATATGTTAATTTTATTAAACAATGGCGTTTTATATCTGTTTTTTAAAGAGATAAGTATAGGCACTAGTGTATATCCGTGCATAACCTTAAGCATATATATATATATATATATATATATATATATATATATATATATATATATATATATATATATATATATATATATATACTCAAGTACAGGCGTTTTAAAATCTCAGAAAACATCTTTTTCTAAAGAAAAAGAACATTTACGTCTACTTTTCAAATTATATATATATATATATATATATATATATATATATATATATATATATATATATATATATATATATATATGTATATATAATTGTCTATAATATAATAGTAATGATTTTTTATATATTCGTTCTATATGTTATATTTTTCTCATTTTCGACCGCTACTTATTACTATATTAGCTATTCGTTGTAGCTTCCCATTACGGTACGGGTCGTTCATTTGGTCAAATGCTTGTACTAAGGCTAGAGTTACTTCCGCTGGGTTGAGAAGGGGGATAACTCGTGTAAAAAAGTAGGAAACGTCAGCAGTGACATAGAATGTGGAGGAAATGGATGACAAGCCGGGCAGGTAGACGGTCCGCATCATGTGACTCAGGGGAGAGAACTTCTGGTGATAAGTTATGACAGCCTGTGTAGTCACGTGGAGTTAAGGGACCTGACGAGGGAGAACTGAGGCCGCCAAATCGCGAACCATGTGTTGATAAAAGCGGTTCTTGTCAGCGACTTAGCTAACATCAACTCGATGAAGCGATTTCAGTGAATTTCACGCACTTAAAAGTTTTATGCCGTTCGCAAACATTAAAAAAAAAAGTGAGTTTTCATTTTGCCGCAAATACCGAAACTTCAAGACAATCGTAGTAGCATATAATATTCAAAGTTAAAATGTTTAGGAAATACGTATCGAATGTTAAGCTGTCAACTCAATAGCTTATATAACATTTAGATGTAGGATTCTTTTTGAATTGTAATCGGTTAAATGTACGTAAATTAGAGAATTTTAAGAAACTAATGACGTCAGTGCACAGCAATCTATTTTATAATTGTTTTGTTATGTTATTTTTAGCACTTTTAAAAATAACTGCAGAGTACCTTACTGATTCCTTCAATCTAGTTATCTCCCCTTTTGTTTTCTGACCAAAATTCTATTTAAATTACTATTAATAATTAATTTAATATATAATGTGATTGAAAACCTAGATATTCGTACGTTGTCATCAGGCATTAACATTTTCAAATTGCAAAAGAAATTGCTACGCTACAAACTATGTATTAAAAAATAAAGGACAGGCTAAACGACTTTAGGGAAAATGCGAAAAATATTTTTTTTAAATGTCCGAAAAACGAGTCCAAGATTGGTGTAAAACAGGGCCCGTAACTTAGTCGGACACAAATCCACCAGAGTAGCGGTCCCTGGCGCTACATCCGTTCAACCTAAAGACACGCAGAACAATTAATCATCTTTTAATTTCACACACTCCGTGTCTAAAACGTCTTACACACATCACGATTCATTACAAGAGTTTCTTGAGAACGTGGCGAAGTTTCGGAGAATACGTGCAAGTCTCATCATTGTGTACACATTACACGTTTAAAACGCAGCATTTATTTCTCTAGCGGCTGATATAACAGGTGTTAAAAAATACCGGCCCGGCCTTTTACGTGATGTAAGCTACAAAATAGACAAACGTTTAAAATACCCTAACATGAAAGTACCATGTTTTACTAAACTATGTTCTGAGTCACCTATAGCTAACCTGACTGAAATCACCTTTAGCTAATCTGACTAAAGTCACCTATAGCTAATCTGACTGAAGTCACCTCTAGGTAATCTGACTGCAGTCAGGTACGCTTTTTGTCTGAGTGGACTCATTCAAACAAACTCACAAACATGTGGAGTGCTCTACTTCTTGGCCGCGCTCTCAACGAGCCAAAAGAAATTCAAAATCTGTTAGAATAATAAGTTCGGTTGATGAATTGCCCATAATTACATGTTTCTGTATAGTGATAAAAATAAATTACATGTGACTTTCTCTAGACTAGACTAATCCTGTGAGCTATTTTTAGACTAACTAACGAGCGCGACCTTGAACTGGATGTGTATGTACAAAAGATTTATTGTGTCCTTATGTCTGAAGTTTGTAGACGGCGGAGAATAAAGGAAATTATTTTCTATGGAATCTGGAGACTGGGGAAAATGAAAATCCCCCCGGGAGACTTAGTAAGAATGGGTGAGGTGGAACAGCTAACGTAAAGCGGTTGGATACTTAAATTAAGCTGCGGACCTAAATCTTGAAACTTCACCATAACTATGCAAACTTTACCATTGCCCAAACTTAAATCCCCAGATAATATTCTGGCTTTCAGATGGAAATATCAAATGTAAAATTGTCTCACTCAGCTCTCACACACATGTATTTAGCTATTTTACCCCGGGGTGGGGGCGTGGCTTGGTTGCTCTTAAACCTCCCAGGGGGAGTGCTCACAGGTTAAAGATGTGCATATAAATTATATATTTCTTTCTATTTCGTCTTGGGGACGGGAATTACATGTGCTCTGAAAGGGGGTGAGGGGTGGGGGCTGTGTTCTATTTGGAGACACACGATGTTCCGTCCGGAGACACACGATGTTCTGTCCGGAGACACACGATGTTCCGTCCGGAGACACACTATGTTCCGTTCGGAGACACACGATGTTCCGTCCGGAGACACACGATGTTCTGTCCGGAGACACACGATGTTCCGTCCGGAGACACACGATGTTCCGTCCGGAGACACACGATGTTCTGTCCGGAGACACACGATGTTCCGTCCGGAGACACACGATGTTCCGTCCGGAGACACACGATGTTCCGTCCGGAGACACACGATGTTCCGTCCGGAGACACACGATGACTACAGGAACATTTTGTTTTCTACCACCCTGCAGCAGTCGAGCGATGTGCGTCAGTCGAGCGATGTACGACACGTGTGTGCTTATAAAATTAAGCTTTATAATCCAACAATTTTTTCAAACAAAAATGTATCATCCAGCTTTTTTTTTAATAGACGGCATCGTCTCGACAAACTACAGCAGCACAATAAGATCAGCATGCTTTAGAGCTTGATGTGTTTAAACACTCATGGGTGTATTAATACACAGTCTGGAGTTACATGTCGTACAACTTAAATACTTTGTCTTGACTGTTAGTGTACATCAGGCAACAGCTGCATTAAGCAGCACCTGCATTAGGCAACACCTGTATTAGGCAGGTTTATTAAGCAACACCTACACTAGATAATAACTAGATTTAGCAACACCTGCATTAGGCAGCACCTGCATTAGACAACATCTGCTTTAGAAAACACCTGCATTTGGCAACACCTGCATTTGGGTATAGCAACATTAGCGAACAATTTTAACCTGCCAAGCAAAGACAACTCATAAAAGAAAAAAACATATCGGCCTAACTTATTTTTTCCCTTCGCGGCAGTTAAAGACAAAATTTTGCTATTTTAAGAGAAGACAAACTCAATATACATATAGAAAGTAAGGTTATACATCTTTAGGTCATGAATAGATGGGGATCTAAAGGCAAGATATAGTTGGAAATCTATGAGGGAAAAAAAAATAAATTTCCCATTGAAAAGTTTTTTATATGAAAGTCTAACTAACATGTATACTGCAAGCTCAAAATTGGGCCGTGCACATTTCTTATATAACAGAATATTGACATATTTAACCTAACCCCATACAATATAATATATCCATGGACCGCCACATCTCATTTGAAACGTTTTAACGCATTGTGTGATCATCACAACATTATATTTACAAAAGTTATACAACAAATTTGCAGCAACAGGTATGGCCATTTTGAATTTTGCAGATTCAGCTATTTATTTTAACCCCCCCCCCCCCCCGTACACATAAGCAAAAACACCTTCAGTAAAGACATGTGACTAAGATAAACTACAGCCTTACCTGCGTGACGCCACGCCGGATTAACGTCATAGTTAACAAAAACTCTGCTGGGGGTACCAATGTGTACCTGTGGCGGTGTGAGCTGTCACGTGACTTCCTCAGATTTAACATGACACATTGCATGTCTAGAACATGCTCCATCATGTCAGCATTTCGTCCACAGAAAACACTATCATGCATATGTATAAATGTGTGTGTTCCAATACGTGTGTCGTTCGTTATTGTGTGTTTGTGTGTTCGAACAAATGATACACTATTTTGTGTATAGTTGTAGCCCTTGGTTGAGTGTGTTCAATTGGAGCGAGACGTGTTCACGTGAGGTGTGTCAGTTGACCGGTGAGACAGCGTGTGTTAGGTTGTGTGGTGGTTGGTTGTGGGGGAGGACTTGTACGGGTGTGTATTGTGTATCGTAATGTGTGGTGCAAACAGTATTTTCATATTATGGTCGTATTATATATATATATATATATATATATATATATATATATATATATATATACAATTTCATCATTAATGTGTTATCCATTCTGTATCGTATACTATACGTTGTCCTGGATACCACTAGACAGAAGAACCCATCAATATATATATATATATTTATTTATTTATATATATACAGATATACACAATAAATAAATACTAAGTGGCCTAGAGGTAGAGAGAGCGACTGTTAACCCGAATGTCTCGAGTTCGTTAGGGAAAGTAAAGGCGGTTGTGCTTAGTGCTGACCTTCATATTCCGAGGCCACAGACCTGGGTGAACTGCACATAGATCGTCAGATTTGAAACGGAACAATACTTATTACATCTATCAATGCATTAAAATTTGTAACATCTATTTACATACATCTATGTATGTATGTTTGTGTTTTTGTGTGCCTATGTGTTTACACAGAGAAACAGAGAAGCAGAGAGAACATTTGCTATATGTAAAGTAGAAGTTTGGGTTGCTATAGCGCTAATATAAATGCTAGATGAAGTACGGAGGATTTCAGACTGCAATAGTCACAATCAAATTAAACATTATATGACCGAGTTCTTGTTCAATTTTCGTTATATTCAATGTTTAGAGCAGGTACGAAATCATCTTGTTATAGGATTGTGTGAACTGATGACCCAATCATACATTGAATAGGTCTCGTTTGTGTATCGACTCGATTTTAAAATTTGAGTAATTGCATGACATGGCATGTATTTACATAGTTCTTACATGTATTGATTGGATTTTAGAAGTTATGTAATTGCGTGATATGGTATCTATATACATAGGTCTCACCTGTATAAACTGCAGACACACCTGTGTGCAGGTGAAAAATGGAGACACGTCAGGTTTACCTGATTTCTCAAGGACGCTGCAATTAAAATAGCGTCACTAGTAGATTTGTGATTCAGGCTGTTTTAAATATAGACCAAGGTTACTTTAGTTTAACGACGTACAAAGATGTATGAAGGGAATTTGTCTAGATTTTACCTGGTGTGTTAGTCGGTTAATTATTGTCTGAATTAATTAATCTCAATCTCTGCCTGATGAAGCTTTGTAATAAAGACGGCTTCAGTTTTGTAAATAGGAAACTGATGATGACTTTTATGGCATCTATTATCTAAATATTGTACATTGAAAAATACTCTTATGTATGTATAGTTTACTTTCTCAATGTCATCTTCCACGCAATGTTTACTTTCTCCAATGTCATCTTCCTCCAAATGTTTACTTTCTCCAATGTCATCTTCCTCCAAATGTTTACTTTCTCCAATGTCATCTTCCTCCAAATGTTTACTTTCTCCAATGTCATCTTCCTCCAAATGTTTACTTTCTCCAATGTCATCTTCCTCCCAATTTTCACTTTGTCAAATGTCATGTACGTGTTAATGTTTGCGTTTCCACCCAGCTAGTAAAGTAAATTATCTCAATCTTTGCTATTCTACAGGTTGTCCTATAATTACTTCTCATTCCTGTTGATATTTTGTTACATCTGCTATGGAAATCCAGAAATATTTAGTAAGTTTTCTTTTTAATATTAATTTAATCATTCATTAACATGTGCTAAAATTAGTTAATAATTTGAGTATTAATTTGTCAATAGCACATTCTGACTTGATAAATTGCCGCTATGAATCTAAGACAACAGATGAATGAAATCTTTTCGTTAAAAAATCTATATTTTAGTGATAATACATTTTCTAAATCTAGTTCTAGGGAACTTAGTTTTTGCTCTAGTAATAGCATACATTTTGAAGTATGTTAGTTTAAAAAATATATATATATGACATTATCGGGGTGTGGGAGGTGAGTGCGATTCCAAAAATGGTTTTGAAAAATTAGTAGTAATACCTAATTATAAGCAGAATATTATATTTTGTACATAATGAAACTTATAGTGTTGCTCTACAGTAAAAGCTAAAGATAAATGGCTATACTATTTACTTATCAATTTCTAAATGATTCAGGTAATTTGTGTTTTATCCTAACAGATTGCCCATCCGATTGGTACACCCATGGAGACAGTTGTTACCATATGTACAGTGATATCCCTAAATCGTATGAAGATGCTATGATTCAGTGCTCGGTAGGTGTAGCCTCGTATGTTACCATATGTACAGTGATAATCCCAAATCGTATAAAAATGCTATGATTCAGTGCTCGGTAGGTAAAGTCTCGTATGTTACCATATGTACAGTGATAATCCTAAATCGTATGAAGATGCTATGGTTCAGTGCTCGGTAGGTGAAGCATCGTATGTTACCATATGTACAGTGATAATTCTAAATCGTATGAAGTTGCTATGATTCAGTGCTCGGTAGGTGAAGCATTGTATGTTACCATATGTACAGTGATAATCCTAAATCGTATGAAGTTGCTATGATTCAGTGCTCGGTAGGTGAAGCATTGTATGTTACCATATGTACAGTGATAATCCTAAATCGTATGAAGTTGCTATGATTCAGTGCTCGGTAGGTGAAGCATTGTATGGTCACTCATTAGCGTCCGATAGTTCACTTGGTCTTTGTTTATCTCATTGGTCTTTATGTATGTGTATACACTTTGAAGTGTAGTTCGTTTGTTTTTGTTACCGAATATCAATTGGGGTGACCCGTCAAAAGAGAGCGCGACAAAAGAGCGCCGACATAAGAGCGCTGACAAAAGAGCGCCGACATAAGAGCGCCGACATAAGAGCGCAGACAAAAGAGCGCCGACATAAGAGCGCAGCCAATTAAAAAAACACATGTTGTACGCTAAATGAATATAACATGGTTAACACTTGTTTTAATTAAACAAAATGGCGATACGATAAAACAACGTGTTTATTTATCTATTATGATTAATATGTTATGAATGAAGTTTGAAAATATTTCTAACCCAAGCAGTAGCGTAGCGAGGGGGGTGGACGGGGGGGGGGGGGGTTGGACATATGTCCCCGGGCGCCGACCTTAGGGGGCGCCAAAATGGGTTGGAAAAATAAATTGAAAGGTCGAGGGGGGTGCAAATTGAAAGTTTGAGGGGGTGCACATCGAAATCTCGGGGGGGGGGGTGCAAATCGAAATCTCGAGGGGGGTGCAAATCGAAAGTTTTAGGGGGGGGGGGATGTGCAAATCGAAAAGTTTGTCCCCGGGCGCCGGGAAGGGTCGCTACGCCTCTGAACCCAAGTAACATGGAGAAGATCGAATCACAGAAAGGGAAGGTTATTATATTGGTCGAAGGCTACAGATATCAAAAGGACAGAGTAAATGCTGATGGAAGTACGACATGGAGATACTGCAAGAAAGATGGCTGCCGAGGACGGATAAAAATTTTGAACGATGTTGTTCTGTCATCATCAAAACACAATCACGCTCCAGATCCGGCTAAAAACGAAGCAGCGAAAGTTGTTTCGGCTATACGAACACGGGCAGTGGAAGGGGTGGAAAAACCAAGGCAGATTATACACAACTTAGGAATATAAATACAACTATAAAGAAACGTTTTATTAATTTAAACTTGTTTTCATTTTTTTACATTTCATTTTAGTTTATATTCTCACTTGAGCCTAACATTTAAAATCTGTGTATGTGTTATTAGATTGCGTTTTGAATAATTGGACTTCACGTTGATTGTACCTGTTTTTTAGCTAAAGAAACTGAACAATTAGTATTTTAATCAAACAATAAAGAGTTAACATCAAACGATGCCTTCTGATCTGAGTTAATTTTCATGTTCCTATTTATTAAATCTGGTTTTTCAATTTTTAGTTTGCGCTCTTATGTCGGCGCTCTTTTGTCTGCGCTCTTATGTCGGCGCTCTTTTGTCGTGCGCTCTTTTGACGGGGTGCCATCAATTGGGACTAATTAGTTTATCAGCTTCATATGCATCGTCGCACTAATGAACTTAATAACATGAAATTGTCTCGTTAATTAACTGACTGACCTACACGAAATTATCTCACTAATTAACTGACCTACAGAACATCATCTCATCACTTACAAAACATCAACTCACTAATTAGCTAATTCACGACAACCCCTACATGACACAGTATACTGTCAGCAAACACTAATTAGCTGACCTACGACATCATGTCACTAATTAGCTGACCTCCGACATCATCTCACTAATTAGCTGACCTACGACATCCCCTACACGACACCTATACCGTCAACAAAGATCTGTTTCAGACCCACGGAGCTGGAGTGGTCAGCGTAGAGACCAACCTGGAACATGAATTTATCTCGAAACTTCTACAAGTCAACGACAAGTATTTGTAAGTTCAATCGGGCGCTTGTAAAATCTAAATTTCTACGTTATCTAGTTATTTGTTGGTTAAAAATGTAAGATTAATTTGTCTTTATTTTTACGGAGCTTAGGTATTACATTTTTTTCTGTTTTACCCGTTACTGTAAATTTTGATAAAATGTATTTACGACGCTGAAATTGTTTGCAGACGAGAATGGTACACAAGCGGTATCAAGGAGGCAAAACTACGAACCGGAAGTGGATTCCTGTGGAAGAGTACGGGCAACTTGGTGGAGGGGTCGGAGAGTTTCTGGCAGGAAGGCCTTGACCTTAGCTCATCTGTTGGAGCCATTGTTTATAAATATGTTGGTAAGTTCATCTGTTGGTGCCATTGTTTATAAATATGTTGGTAAGTAGCCGTCTGAATTTACAATGTGATTGTTTATTATCATGTAATAACTGACTCTATTTACACAATATATTTTTATGTGTTTGGATACTTCAAAACCTCCATTTATCGAAATTAAGATATTTATAAGATATAATTTTACTCTTCTTTGTAACAATATATTTTTTTCTACTTATTATTCGATACTTGAAACATTGAAGATATTGTACATTTTATAAATCGTTTTAAAAATACTATAAATTTACACTGTCAGTAGACAGATTTTTATTGTAAAACATGTGTATACCCCTTCAAAAGTCGAGGGCTATAGATGGAGCATTGCAGACCCTTCACAAAAACTGCCATTTATCTGTGAGGTCCCTAAGTCAGAGGCTTACAGGATCATTCAGGACTTCAGGGATTTCAGTAAGTTGTTTCTTTATCTTTTCTTTTAGTCTATGTATGGTGTGTTGTTGCTAGGAGAAGTGTTCGAGAATAAGGCACACTTTAGATTATTATAAACACATTGACCAGATACACAATGGTTCCGTGTACGTGTAGATATAGAAGACACCTCGACCTTTGCTGTGTGTAGCTATTGTAGCTATGTCCTTTTATCAATAAATCTTGCCAGAAATTAAAAAAAAATAATTCTTGAACCCCCCCCCCTCTCAGATTATGGGGTGGAAAGGACTGATCCCAAGCTGGCACAAAGAGGACCCCACTTCATCCTGCAGCCCCAGAACACGGTGGTGGTGGGGTCGCCGCTGACGGTGGAGCTGGAGTGTGTCGTCGACGGGTACCCGCCCCCAACCTACTCCTGGTGGAAGGGAGAGAACTACCAACAACAACTCACAGCTGAGAAAGATCAGCGCTACACCCTGACCAACGGGAAGCTTATCATTACAGTAATTTTATTCAGTTCTATTTTTAGCTCATCATTACAGTAATTTTATTCAGTTCTATTTTTAGTTCATCATTACAGTAATTTTATTCAGTTCTATTTTTAGTTCATCATTAATTTTATTCAGTTCTATTTTTAGCTCATCATTACAGTAATTTCATTCAGTTCTTTTTTTAGCTCATCAATAGAGAAATTCGGTTCTGTTTTTAGCTCATCATTACAGTAATTTTATTCAGTTCCATTTTCATTTCACTATGTACTGGTCGATTTTCAATGCGGATTAAACACATATTTACGCAGAAAAACAATAAATAGTATATTATTGTTATACATATTGCTACATTATCACAGTTTCTGATCATATACTAAAAGATCGTTGCTCTGTATACTTAATTATGACGTCTACTGTGTATATCTGTCTTAATTCTGATACCTTCTGTCTAAATATTGAAGTCTGCCGTGTCTGACTGTCTGTCTTAATGCTGACGTTAGTCGTGTAAGTCTTAATTCTGAAGTCTGTTGTCTCAGCCTGTCTTAACACTTATGTCTGCGTGTATGTCTGTCTTAACACTTATGTCTGTGTGTATGTCTGTCTTCCTCCCAGAATCCCCAGGATGTTCTAGACGGTGGCAAGTATCGGTGCCGGGCCGAGAATAAAAACGGCGTTGTCATTGGCAACGGTGTGGAACTGTCTTTTGGAAGTAGGTCATATAATAGACCAGTTGTTGAAATGTGGGTCATGTGTCAGACAAATAAGAATCGCTTGAATTGTAGATCAGTATAGATCATTTGTAATTTTTCAAAATCTTAAACCTGATGATATTTTGGTTTTTATATTAAATATTTTGGAAGCAGGCAATTTAACATACATATATCCTTGATTATTCCCTAGAAACAGCAATGCCAATATATATTTAAAAATACGAGTTTCATTTGTTTCTCACGGCATTAATTTCTAAATGTTGAAAATCTGTTTAGCTATGGGTGAGTTCTCGAATGTTCCTGACGCACCTGTCAACGCCAAAGCCTTTGAAGGTGCCGCCATAGACTGCAGTAAACTGGCCTTTAAACCAGGTGAGATGTGCAACATTATCAACATGTTAACCAGGCTTCGCATCCATAACATCGACTGCTAACCCCAAAGTCACGAGTCCCTTGCTAGAGTCGTAGCACATCCTTCTGTCCACCCAGCTCTGATGGGTACCTGACTTAATGAAGGAAAGTAAAGGCGGTTCATTACACTCTCCCTTTATACAACCTAGTCACAGAAATAAGTGAACTCTACCAGTTTCCGACAGTGAACTGTACTTTTACTTTACTTGTCTTACCAATAGCGTATTAGATCTATGTTCACCTTTGTATGCTTGAATTTACTGACTATGGTTACTCTACTTTCTAAAGTTATGTTTACTTTGTACTTTCCCCAGCTGTGAAGTACAACTGGTACAAACAAAGTACAACCCACTTCGTCAGGCCAGAGTACCAGAAGTACATGTTTATATCGCAGAATGGGAAGCTGTACTTTTCAGAGGTATGCTGTGATGGTGGTAGGACGGTGGGGGGGGGGGGGGTCATCGTGGGGGTCATGGTGGTGATGGGCGGGGGTCATAGTGGGGAACATAACGGGTCAATGTGAGTATCGTGGTTGTTATGGGTGGTGGTCCTTGTGGGGTCATGGGGGTCATGGTTGAGGGTCATTGTGACGTGTTGTATGGGTCATAGTGGTGTCTTGGTTGAGATCTTGGTGGGGGTCATGGTGGGGGTCATGGTGGAGGGTCATGGTGGGGGGTCATAGTGGGGGGTCATAGTGGGGGGTCATAGTGGGGGGTCATGGTGGGGGGGTCATGGTGGGGGGTCATTGTGGGGTCATGGTGGGGGGGGTCATGGTTGGGGGTCATGGTGGGGGGATCAGGGTGGGGGGTCATGGTGGGGGGGATCAGGGTGGGGGTCATGATGGCGGGTCATGGTGGGGGGTCATGATGAGGGATATGAAGGGGCTCCTGCTGATGGTGAGTTTGAGAGGGGATGACTATGCTACCATCAGAGGTTAATTAGCTCAAGGGAGAGCACTTTCTGCTGACACAACAGGGAGATAATAAATTCAAAAGTCTATAGTGCAAGTGACTACCGAAAGAATGCGACATGAATACCTTGAGTGTTGTTGTTTCACCTGTGTTCAGGTATCCCGAGCAGACGAGGGGATGTACTACTGTCTGGCGGTCTTGTCAGGGGTCAACCAGTACACCATCTCATCCTTACAGCCGCCGTCTAGAACATCGCTGCCCATATCTCTGCACGTGCATGACCAGGGTGAGTCAGATTTTACACATCAGGTCTGTAGGCTAGGAGGGGTCGGCGTGGTCGAGTCGGTAAAGCTCAAGATTGCTAAACCGAAAAGTCTCGAGTTCGAACCCTCGGGCAGATGAGGCTAGTTAACTGGGGACAGCCACTCTTCTAGGAGAGACAACTAGTTTGTTCTTGGTTGGACAAAGGCTATGGAAGCAAATCCAAAAAGAAAAGCAGGCTGAAATCGGAGTCAATAGCCTCAATGGCGCTTAGCCAGTTGACACGTATTCTTAATTGTGTTGGAGGGGTCCCTTACAACACTACAATTAAGAACGAAGAAGAAGAAAAAAGATGTAGGCTAGGAAGTTTGATTTACTTTTCTGTTGGCTTTTATTCTAAGAATATAACTATTGTACCAGCTTTTTTTTTGTACATAAAACAACCTTAAAAAATGTATAGAAATAATCTTTTACATGCACTTAAAATAAGTAAACAAAAATAACTGCTATTTTTCTTCTATTTTTTCTATCCAATCGGATATAACCTAATATAAACTTATACAACGTGTTACAATCTGACCAATCGCATGATCCTATCCCCAGCCCCTAAGGCCGACTGGGGGCCGGTCATACAGAACGAGTTTATCGCCATCTTCCCCACCCCGCCCATCGCTGGACAAGACGTTCGTCTGGAGTGTTTTGCCTATGGATCGTAAGACATTTTGTATTTCATCAGTGTCATGTCATGATTTCAATGTTTTGCCTATGGATCGTAAGACATTTTGTATTTTATCAGTGTCATGTCATGATTTCAATGTTTTGCCTATGGATCGTAAGACATTTTGTATTTCATCAGTGTCATGTCATGACCTCTTACCTATTCGCTCTGTGACATTAGACTGCTAGCTTTCACAATAGGTAACTGGTAACATATTTCTCCTGGGGAGGGATACTTGAAACTTTCAGAGCGGATACTGGTTAGAGTGTATATTTTGTATATAAATTCAACGTCTTGGTTGGGGGTAGGTATCGTAACTCCCCCCTCCCCCGCTCCTCTCTGTTATAACTGAGTCTATTGTTGATACTAGTGGGTTATCCACCCCCCCCCCATCCGTCCCACACCTGAACTGGGCCAGCCAACTAGTGAGTAGCATCATCAATGGACTCAGTTATAACACTCCCCACCCCGAGGAGATACCTAATGTCATCGTTATCGGATCTCAGTGACTGATCTCCGTAGTGTGTCACCTTTTTAAACTTCATAAAACCAAGCAAAACATTTTGTTCTTAGACTAGGCCGCCCAAAACTCAGCAAGGGAGATGTACTCAATAGCAAGACAAAACAAACTTTGACCGTACTTGTCTACTTCCTTCACATCCCATACAATCCAAAAGTTGTTTGGTTCCTTCCACAGATCCAACTCCGAGTTCCAGTACAGCTGGCACCGTCAGAACAAATCCTTGCCGGCCAACTCCTACCAGAGTGACCACGGCCGTGTGCTGACCATCCGAGATGCCAGACTTGAAGACCAGGGCGTGTACACCTGTTCTGTGACGCGGAGTTCCAGCACGGGGGACAGGAAGTCTGTTGACCTTAAACTTGGAGGTGAGCACACTGGGTGACCTTAAACTTGGAGGTGAGCACACTGGGTGACCTTGAACTTGGAGGTGAGCTCAGTGGGTACCCTTGAACTTGGAGGTAAGCACACTGGGTGGCCTTAAACTTGGAGGTGAGCACACTGGGTGACCTTGAACTTGGAGGTAAGGACAATGAGTTACCTAATAATGGTATGATACTGTGTTCCAGCCAAACCCTACTTCATCAACCCCATCAAGGACCAGCACGCAGACGTGGGTGGGCGACTCACCTGGCGCTGCGATGCACGTGCAAGTCCCGCACCTGTCTACGAGTGGTACAAAAACGGGGAGCGCTTGAAAACGGACAACGAAACGAATATCATAGCAAGTATTTTTTTTTTAAACTTTAGCACGACAGTTAAATTTTAATATTTTTATTGAATGAAATTATAAAAAAAACAAAGTTTAGTTTTTAGTTACCTACAATTTTAGTTTTAAAAGACTGAGCATTTTATATTTTTGAAATTTATTTTTACCATGGTGTCTGTAAAACAGGTTAACCACAACATCCTCGTGTTTACCGTGCTGGATCCGAACCTCCACAACGGCATGTACCAATGCGCGGCGTCCAACAGCCACGGCACCACAATGTCTGAAGGTCAACTACGTGTCTTAGGTCAGTTCTAGAGCTTTGACTGGTCAGTTTTTTGTTAAATATTGATCAGCTTTAGAGACGGAATTAAAAAAGTGACCTCTTCAAACCTGACGGTTTATAGGGCAAGTGAAGTTGAGTTCACTTGTTTCTGTTACCTCGGCATATGAAGAGATAGTGTGGTCAGCACTATACCCAGTCGCCTTTACTTTCCCAAACCCAATTTCTTGCTTGTCAAATACACAAACATAAACAATCTTTTTATAAATATGTATTTTCATTATTAGGTTACAAGTAAACTTAAGCATTTATCATCAGCAGGTAGCAAATAATCAAATTAATAATCAAATTAATAATCAAATTAATAATCAAATTAATAATCAAATTAATGACAATTTTAAACTAAAAAGTTCGCCAGCTTTACTTGTATAACCTAGCTAGACAATAATGTAAGGATTTTTTAAAATTTCTAAGTAATGTCAGACCAGTAGGCTATACATTTAGCCAGGAGTCAGAAAATCATCCTAAATCTAATTTGTTTTTTTTAAATGTGTTTTGATGTTGTTTTTTTTTTTTTTACAATTTCAGCTTTCGCACCAAATTTCCGGAAATACCCGCTGCCGCACATCACACGTGCGTCAAACGTCGGCAACCTGACCTTGATATGTCGTCCCGAGGCCGCACCGCTCCCCACCATCACGTGGTTTAAAAATGGCATCGAGCTGTCGACGTCACTGATGAACATGGAGCAGGGGGTGCACGGGCAGCTGACGGTCGTGGGGATCACCAAGGGGGACGAGGGGACGTATGTATGTAAGGCGACCAACGCTCTGGGGGAGGCCGAGGATAGGACGACTGTCCGAGTCATAGGTTTGTACGTGTGTGGGTGTGTGTGTATTTGGTGTGTGTAGGTATATGTGCATGTGTGGGTGTGTGAGCAGTAGTTCGTATAGTTGTGCGCGTGTGTCAGGGGTGTATGCGTGAGTAAGTGTAGGAGATATGCGCGTATGTGTGGGAGGTGCATGAATGCTTATATATGTATGAGTATGTGTTCGTATGTGTGTTGTTATATGTGTGTATAAGGTTTTTCAATAGTGCGTGTTAAAATAGTGAGTTTGGGCGTGTGATAATGTGTGTTGGGGGTATGTGCGTTTTGGGTACACTTGTAAGACTCTGAGATGTGTATGTGCTAAGTAAGTCAATATTTTTGTTAAAACAAAACAAAAGTGAATTGATGAATACTTTATGACATGCCTTTTTCAACTTTCTTATTTACCGTATTAAAATGTAACATTTTTAAAACTACACACCCTCAACTAAAACAGAATGCTCAAAATAACATATCAATTTAAGACAGGAACGATAATCCAGTTTTAAGTTTAGTTGTAAGTTTAATTTGGTTATTTCCCTTTGACCATTGTTAAAACAAAAATTTATAAAATTTACAAGACATGTTTTCAAAATTTCTAGAAGGTACAGCTATTACTGTGGCACCACAAGACCAGACAGCACTCTTCAACACCACCGTGTTCCTCTTCTGCCACGCCTCCTATGCCAAGGGCACCGACATGATCTACAGCTGGTTGTTCAATGGACATCCCATAGATTTGTACCGTAATCCTGAGTACCGCCCGGTATGCTCAACTCAATCATAGGTCTTTTGTGTAGTTTGAAAACTGGCCGGTACGGTCAACTCAATCATAGGTCTTTTGTGTATTTTAAAACTAGCCGGTATGGTCAACTTCATCATTTGTCATTTTTGTTTTTTAAACTGACCAATATGGTCTACTTAAACATTTGTAGTTTGTTTTTTTTTTCAAAATTCTAAGTTTCGGGCAACTTAGTAATTGATTATTTGGGTTATTCGAATTGATCATTAATCAACATAATAACTGTTTACTTGTTTTTCATATGTTGTTTGTATGAGCGTGTATGTGTTCTAATGTAGGCGTGTGGTTAGGCTAGATGACCCAATGTTCACGATGACGTCATCCACAGGTGCAAGATGACGCGACAGGTAAAACAGGCCTGTACATCCAGCAGGTAAACCTGCACCACGCAGGCTACTACGAGTGTCAGGCTACAACCACCCTGAGCAGCGACAAGAGGGGGGCGTTTTTAACGGTCGTGGGTGAGTACGTTTTTAACGGTCGTTGGTGAGTACGTTTTTAACGGCCATTGGTGAGTACGTTTTTAACGGTCGTGGGTGAGTACGTTTTTAACGGCCGTGGGTGAGTACGTTTTTAACGGTCGTGGGTGAGTACGTTTTTAACGGTCGTGGGTGAGTACGTTTTTAACGGTCGTGGGTGAGTAAAACAACGTTTTTAACGGTCGTGGGTGAGTACGTTTTTAACGGTCGTGGGTGAGTAAAACAACGTTTTTAACGGTCGTGGGTGAGTACGTTTTTAACGGTCGTGGGTGAGTAAAACAACGTTTTTAACGGTCGTGGGTGAGTACGTTTTTAATGGTCGTGGGTGAGTACGTTTTTAACGGTCGTGGGTGAGTACGTTTTTAACGGTCGTGGGTGAGTACGTTTTTAACGGTCGTGGGTGAGTACGTTTTTAACGGTCGTGGGTGAGTACGTTTTTAACGGTCGTGGGTGAGTAAAACAACGTTTTTAACGGTCGTGGGTGAGTACGTTTTTAACGGTCGTGGGTGAGTAAAACAACGTTTTTAACGGTCGTGGGTGAGTACGTTTTTAACGGTCGTGGGTGAGTAAAACAACGTTTTTAACGGTCGTGGGTGAGTACGTTTTTAACGGTCGTGGGTGAGTACGTTTTTAACGGTTGTTGGTGAGTACGTTTTTAACGGTCGTGGGTGAGTACGTTTTTAACGGTCGTGGGTTAGTAAAACAACGTTTTTAACGGTCGTGGGTGAGTACGTTTTTAACGGTCGTGGGTGAGTACGTTTTTAACGGTTGTTGGTGAGTACGTTTTTAACGGTCGTGGGTGAGTAAAACAACGTTTTTAACGGTCGTGGGTGAGTACGTTTTTAACGGTCGTGGGTGAGTACGTTTTTAACGGCCATGGGAGAGTACGGTTTTAACGGTCGTGGGTGAGTAGAACAGTTTTTTTAACAGTCGTTGGTGAGTAGAAAAGATTGTTGTTATTTTTTCGTTGAGTATTCGTTTCTTGAACAATGCATTTTTCAAGGGTACTGTGTGAGCATCATAGATCAAAGAACTTGTATCTATTACTTATCAGGTAGACTATGATTAAAGCCTAGCACATGGAAGGTAATATAAAAGCTGTGTAAATACTAATGAAGTAGAGTTCTGTGGCCTCGGCATATCAAGAGATGATGTGTTCAGCACTTTGCCCAGTCGTCCTTAATTTCCCTAAAGTGAGTCGGGTACCATCAGAGCTAGGTGGACTCAAGGACGTTCTATCGGACTCTAGCCGGGGATTCGAACTTAAGACTTTCGGGTTCACAGTCATGTTCTCTACCATCCTACCTCACCATATTTTTATACTACTTGATAATTCCTAAATACAAGCAATGTATTTCGACTTGACGTTCAATGTATGACTAGTTTTGAATACATTCTTTTTCAGCAAATCACCTTCCTCCCTATCCCCCCCTCTACTCAATTGTGTTACTGACCCCACACATGCATCTTACCCACAGGTCCACCGTTTGAGCCTGCGGGTGTTGAGGCCGACACGACAACCGTCACCAACATAAGCGCTCTGGTCAGGTAGGTTTCAACCTGGTTTAATCAGTCCCAACCTCTTCAGGTAGGTTTAAACCTGGTTTAACCAATCCCAACCTCCTCAAGTAGGTTTAAACCTTGTTTAACCAGTCCCAACGTCCTCAGATAGGTTTAAACCTGGTTTAACCAATCCCAACCTCCTCAAGTAGGTTTCAACCTTGTTTAACCAGTCCCAACCTCCTCAAGTAGGTTTCAACCTGGTGTAATCAGTCCCAACCTCCTCAGTCATATTTCAACCTGATTTAACCAGGGGTGGGCTATTGGTTTTTGCATGAAGCCCTGAAAAGTATTATCAAGGTCTAAAATTAAAGCGTCATATTGTTTTTAAATTGTGAAACATTTTTTTTTTAAATTTGTGACCTGTAGGTGGATTGAGAATGAGAACAATGGCCGACCCATCACTCACTACATTGTGGAGGCGGCCAATGCTTATGACGCGGATACCTGGGACGTCGTTATAGGAAGTAGGTCATGTAACTAGGTCATAGATTTAAAAGTTGTTTATAGCCATGAAAACTCGTTAGACCAGAGGCGTAGCGACCCTTCCCGGCGCCTCGGGCAAACTTTCAATTTGGCGCCCCCCTCGGAAGCAAATTTTCAATTTGATTTGCACCCCCCCCCCCCTCCTCAAACTATTTATAATGCAAAAATGCGGCTAAAATGACATTTTAATTTGTTTTTCCAACCCATTTTGGCGTCCCCTCTAAGGTCGGCGCCAGGGGACATAAGTACCCCCCTTTCGCTACGCCTCTGCGTTAGACAAAGTAGGTCATCACGTTTTTACCTGTTAAACGAAGGTCGTGAAATGAAATAGTTTACGGTCAGATGTTACCCAGATGTAGCCCGTTTGCCGTCAAATTGTTGCCCTTATCTCGCCAGATCTGCCCGCGGAGCAGACGATCCACTCGGTCGAGGTCAAGCGGTTTGTCGTGGTCACTGGTCTGCTGCCTGGGTGTGGCTACAGGTTCAGGCTCAAGGCCGTCAACAATCTAGGCGAGAGCCCTCCCAGTGAGCCTTCAGGTAACATTCACATTTCCTTCAGGTAACATTCACATTTCCTTCAGGTAACATTCACATTTCCCTCAGGTAACATTCACGATTTCCTTCAGGTAATATTCACGATTTCCTTCAGGTAACATTCACGATTTCCTTCAGGTAATATTCACGATTTCCTTCAGGTAACATTCACGATTTCCTTCAGGTAACATTCACGATTTCCCTCAGGTAACATTCACGATTTCCCTCAGGTAACATTCACGATTTCCCTCAGGTAACATTCACGATTTTTCTCAGGTAACATACGTTTAACCTGAAGTAACATACATATCTTCTTCGGTCAACTTACACATTATAGTTAGTTGTATTGTTTCATATATCGAATAAATCGCTCAGGGATGTGTTTAATGTCACGCAGCCCGTGGGTTTTAAAAGCGTTTTTCTCACTACCACCCTCCCCCCCCCCCCCCACGAAAGAGAAGCAAATATAATATTTAAGCAACATGTGAATTTTGTTCCAGGTTTTATACAGACCCGTAGCGCCCCACCCAGTATCCCACCCGAGTGCGTGGGTGGTGGGGGTGGTAAAGTGGGTGACCTAATTATGACTTGGAAGGTAGGACTTTTTTGTGTGTTTTGTTTACTATTCTTAAAATAAACATCCGATGTCTCACTGTATAAACTATGACAGTGGACAGCAGTCACCATGGTATCAGTTAAGCTGTGTTGTTGTTTTGACCAGATGTCATGTAGATGACATTGTGCCGACATACCTCAGCCAAACTCTACTTCACCTTTTCAGCCCCTGACGCGAGCACAGCAGGCGGGGGAGGGGATCGGATACAGGTTGTACTGGAGGAGACACACAGACAGACCAGAGGATGTTTGGAGTGTTGTAAGTACTGGGGGTGGGGTGGGGGAGGGGAGGGGCGGGGGAGGGGATCGGATACAGGTTGTACTGGAGGAGACACACAGACAGACCAGAGGATGTCTGGAGTGTTGTAAGTACTGGGGGTGGGGTGGGGACGAGGGGTTTAGGGGTGGGGGAGGGGATCGGATACAGGTTGTACTGGAGGAGACACACAGACAGACCAGAGGATGTCTGGAGTGTTGTAAGTACTGGGGGTGGGGTGGGGACGAGGGGTTTAGGGGTGGGGGAGGGGATCGGATACAGGTTGTACTGGAGGAGACACACAGACAGACCAGAGGATGTCTGGAGTGTTGTAAGTACTGGGGGTGGGGTGGGGGCGAGGGGTTTAGGGGAGGGGGTGGGGGAGGGGATCGGATACAGGTTGTACTGGAAGAGACACACCGACAGACCAGAGGATGTCTGGAGTGTTGTAAGTACTGGGGGTAGGGGAGGTGTGGGGGTGGGAGTGGGGGAGGTGGTGGGGAGGGGTGGAACAGTTTGTATTGGAGGTTGTATTGGAGGAGACATACTGACAGACCCGAGGATGTTTGGAATGTTGTAAGTACTGGGGGTGGAGGTAGGGGAAGTGTGGGGGTGGGGGTAGAGGAGGTGTTGGGGTGGGAGTAGGGGGAGTGGTAGGGGAGGGGTGGCACAGGTTGTATTGGAGGTGACATACTGACAGACCCGAGGATGTATGTAGTGTTGTAAGTACTGGGGGAGGGGGCGAGGGATGTAACGGAAGGGGTGGGGGAGTGGTGGTACAGTTTGTACTGCGTAGGTAGGGGTGGGTGAAATAACGAGAAACCGAAGAAAATAACAAATGTCTAAATGTAAACAAACAAATCACAAGCAAATTCTAAAGAATGGTCTAATCTACCCAGATTTTAGCCAACATGTTTTCAATGACAACAAACTAAATAGAATATTTTCTGCCGTAATTTTATTCAGTTTTGACTGGTATTCGTCTATCTAGGCAGAAGTCGTTGGTAACGAAGGTCGTCACGTGACTTTGGTGGGGGTGGAGTTCTATTACCTGGAGTACGACTTCAAGATTCAGGCCTTCAACAACCACGGGATGGGCCCTAACAGTTCTGTGGTGGTCATCATGTCTGCTGAAGACCGTAGGTTTTAACAGTCTTCCACTCTTAGAAGCTTTAAAATTTGTGCCCTCATTATTTCTTGATGTTTTTATTTTAACCAATGCCCGTGGCAATGCCCACTGTAAATATGTCCTATTGCTTTGATCAGTGCCTGTAGCTGTACCGACTAATGTGATGGCAGACGGCTATAACGGGACCGCCATGACAGTCATGTGGACCCCTGTACCGCAGGTGCGAGAAATCGCGCGGGGAAAAATCGTCGGCTACCAGGTAAGTCATGTTTAGAGCTACGATGTAAGCTCCCTTGAGCTAGTCTAGCTGAAACATATATTAGCCCCATTAGCTAAATTGTCTGACTGATGCCATGTTGTAAACCTGTATATATTTACCATATTGTACACCTGACTATATTTACTATGTGTTACACCCGTATATATATATTAACATGCTGTACACCTGTATATATTTAACATCCTGTACACCTGTATATATTCACCATGCTGTACACCCGTATATATATATATATATATATATATATATATATATATATATATTACCATGCTGTACACCTGTATATATTTACAATGCTGTACACCTGTATATATTACCATGCTGTACACCTGTATATATTACCATGCTGTACACCAATATATATCTACCATGTTGTACACCTGTATAAATTGACCATGCTGTACACCTGTATATATTTACCATGTTTTACACCCTTATATATATATTACCATGCTGTACACATGTATATATTACCATGCTGTACACCTGTATATATTTACCATGCTATACACCTGTATAAATTTACCATACTGTACACCTGTCTATATTTACCATGCTGTACACCAAATTTACCATGCTATATACCTGTACAGATCAACTACTGGCACTACACCGAGGTGGCCACCGACTACAAAGAGTTTATCAGACACTACGGACAGATCGATAACGGTATCGTCATCGGTCTGATCAGCGACAACTTCTACTACTTCACCATACAAGTCTACAACTCGGCGGGCCTGGGTCCCATCTCTGAGTACTACTTTCAGGAAACGCTTCATGCACGTGAGTAGAGAGTGGGAGGGAAATCGGTAGGAGGGGGTGGGTGAGTTGGAGGGTGGGATCGTGATTATTATAACTTAAAGCACTATATAATGACATATAAGCATTTAATATTTTTTTCTTAGGTCGTAAGTATTATTCAATCATATAGGTTGAAAAAGGCAATTCTTCAAATTACGTTATAAATAATATTTGCATTGGATATTATATGCAAATGAAACATGGCTGTGTGCTCATTACATAAAATGGATTGTGTGGTCAGTATTTACACAGCCGAAGTCATTACTCTCCTCCCTTCCTCCCCCCCCCCCCCCCAGATGTGGGTGGACTTTGAAACGTCGAACTCGGAACCGGGACGCGTGCAATTGTTGTGTTAACAGTAATATCACGTGTACATCTAGTAAAATCCTCGTCTTTTTCTGTCCAGCCGCCTCTCAGTACCCAGAGGAGATCCGGGTCTACTCGGCCGGTGGTCACCACGTCGAGATCTGGTGGAGGGGCATCCACATCTCCCAGCCCGAGGGTAACATCCACGGCTTTGTGGTGAGTATAGGGGCATCCACATCTCCCAGCCCGAGGGCAACATTCACGGCTTTGTGGTGAGTATAGGGGCATCCACATCTCCCAGCCCGAGGGCAATATCCACGGCTTTGTGGTGAGTATAGGACCATCCACATATCCAACATCCACGGCTTTGTGGTGAGTATAGGGGCATCCACATCTCCCAGCCCGAGGGCAATATCCACGGCTTTGTGGTGAGTATAGGACCATCCACATATCCAACATCCACGGCTTTGTGGTGAGTATAGGGGCATCCACATCTCCCAGCCCGAGGGCAATATCCACGGCTTTGTGGTGAGTATAGGACCATCCACATATCCAACATCCACGGCTTTGTGGTGAGTATAGGGGCATCCACATTTCCAACATCCACGGCCACAATTTTTGTGTACATTTATTGGCTACGTGGAACATGAGCATGTGTACAGTGTACACAATTACTTACTATTCGATTAAGCCTATTCCCCGCGTGAGTAAAGGGGCAAGTCGTTATTTCTCTCAAGAAATAGAATTAAAATTACTTTCAAAACGTATGGTCATTTTGTTGTGAAATGAGTTTTCAATTACCTGTGTCTTCCAGTTTTCTTTTTACTTGGTTAGTCCTTGTTAAATCGAGTCATGCTTTTAAGTTTGTTTTCTAAATGTTTCTCATATCATCTACAATTTACTTATTAATATTAACCTAATCTGTTTTTAATCTCCCAAATATTACTTGCTGGTTGATACAGGCTATACTTGAATAATTAAATTTTAAAGAAATTGAACTCATTATTTCGATGCTTGCACTGCCTTGCTTTAAATTACTCTATAACAAAATAAAAGCTTAGAAAGGTCCCACTCTGCCCACAGATCTACTACTGGCATGCTAATGAGGACCACAGGACCTCGTGCCGTTACGTCATCCATGACCACCACGCCCACCACGCCCACATCGAGGTGGACCCGGGGGTGGTGTATGCCGTCAGGGTGTGCGCCTTCAGTGAAGGGGGGTACGGCAAGAAGTCTCTCACCACATACTTCGTCATAGGTAGGTCACACAGAGGCGTGGCTGTGGGGGTGGGCGTCTTAGGTGGGCCCCACAGAGGCGTGGCTCTATAGGTGGGCGTCATAGGTGGGTCGGACAGAAGCGTGGCTCTAGTGGTGGCTGTCGTAGGTAGGTCGAGTGAGATGAAGCACAACGGTGCAGCTCTAGATGTGAAGGAGGGGGGGGGGTCATCTCCAGCGTCGAGATATATTGCTACTGCACTGATATAGGATCAAACGTATCAAACAATAACACATTGGTCAAAGTAAATAGTGACGTTTAAAGATTACTAATTGAATGTCCACAAAAACAAATATTGTGTTTCTTTAAAATGAAACTAATTTCGTGTTTCGGCTAATCAGAGGCTTCGTCATATAAAAAATGCGAAATTGGAAATTCGCGAAAATTAAATTGGGCGACAAATTTTACTAACATCATACAGCGTTAAGCCTAAGAAAAAAAATCTTGCATAAAAGTGCATTTTTTAATTGAAATATGTTTATTTGGGAATATAGATTTTCATTCGAATGAACTTTAACAAGTACGAGTTTTCTTAATATACATCAATATTCATTTTTTCTTATTCAGTTGATAAACATTTTTTTTCAAATTATTTTTTTAATACATTTTTTATAAACTTTATGTCTGAAGTTTGTTGATCGCTTGTTGTTTAGGTTTAGTTATAACTTGTTGATTGTTAATGAATCTTTATAACCATTTCTAAGTATGATAAAAGAATTTGAGTGAATAAAACACAGTCTTAGTTTTTTAACGAGTATTTTGAGAAATGTTTAGTTACTTCTTAAGAACAACTGAATTTGTAAGATAACTAACTTGTAAACCAGGACAATTTTTTTTTATAAATAAACCAGAAACTGCAGGTCTCATTTATTTTCATTAACTTAAAAAAAAAACAACAAAGGTAACTATTTTTAGGGAATCGACTTTTAAATATATTTTTTTCCCTTAAATAAAGTTAGAATATTTTATAATTTACTGTATTTTAGACTAATAGATACCTTTTACAACAAAAAATAGTATACTCCTCTAATTGCTACTTAATTTAAAAAAAAAACCTCAATTGTTTCTAAAAGTTGACTTAACCGGAGGTTCATCAATTACAATAAAAGATTTCCTAATTGTAGATTTTGATAGTGTGCTGTTTTTCTAATTTGATTTCCCCTTTGTGGTACTTGACGATTTTTGTTTGCAGAGGGTAACAACGTGTTGGTGGACTATAATCTGGCTAAGACAGTTGAGGCGTTCAAATCATCGGCCTGGTCATCGCTTCATGCTTCACGCTTCACGCTTCATCTTGCTGTTTTAGTTATATTTGTGTGCTTGTGATAATAGGTTCATCGCTTCACGCTTCATCTTGCTGTTTTAGTTATATGTGTGTGCTTGTGATAATATGTTCATCGCATCACGCTTCATCCTGTTGTCTTAGTTATATTTGTCTGCTTGTGATAATAGGTGTTAAAGGATAGCCAGATCTAGAGACCAACACTTACTTCTGTACGAGCGGATCAATAATGTGTACATATATATATGTAAATACATTGAATTGTATACATCGAATGGCTTTGTAAAAATATATTTCAATATCAAGGCTTAACCGAATCACAATTGGTATTCCCTTGAATTTTCTTTTTAAATAACGCCAGCTTTCTGTTTTAAATTTTTTGTTTTTAAATGAAATCATTGGGGAATAAAGCTTTGACTAATGGAAGATTCCCTGGTAATATTTTTTCCAATAGTTCATATCCATGTGGACGTATAATTGAAAAGTCAGTTATTACATTATGAAATTAATTTGGATTATTCAAACAAATAATTTTAACATTACCTATGTACCGAGATGTCTGAAACAGATGAACTCTACGTTATCTACTTCATGTGTCTTGGGCCATATTATGTCTTTTGGCAGTTGGAATGTCACCCAGTTCAAGACGGTGTTTGTCTCCCGTCGGAGATGGTGTCACCCCATGACTAATGGTGGTACAACTATGCCTAATGGTGTCACACCATGCCATATTATGGTGCCACCCCATGACTAATGGTGGTACAACTATGCCTAATGGTGTCACACCATGGCTAATGGTGCCACACCATGCCATATTATGGTGCCACCCCATGCCTAATAGTGTCACGTCATGCCAAACATAATAAATTAAGGATGATTTGATATGTGCACTAGACTTGGCAGAGTTTATCAATAAATTAGAAGTTTTTTTTATTTTGTACCTTTAAATGTTTCCTAGCCAAACCCTTGTGACAATACAGCAGTAATACTGACGGTTGAAAGGTTATTAAACAATACACCAGTAATACTGACGGTTGAAAGGTTATTAAACAATACAGCAGTAATACTGACGGTTGAAAGGTTATTAAACAATACAGTAGTAATACTGACGGTTGAAAGGTTATTAAACAATACACCAGTAATACTGACGGTTGAAAGTTTATTAAACAATACAGCAGTAATACTGACGGTTGAAAGTTTATTAAACAATACAGTAGTAATACTGACGGTTGAAAGGTTATTAAACAATACAGTAGTAATACTGACGGTTGAAAGTTTATTAAACAATACAGCAGTAATACTGACGGTTGAAAGGTTATTAAACAATACAGCAGTAATACTGACGATTGAAAGGTTATTAAACAATACAGTAGTAATACTGACGATTGAAAGGTTATTAAACAATACAGCAGTAATACTGACGGTTGAAAGGTTATTAAACAATACAGTAGTAATACTGACGATTGAAAGGTTATTAAACAATACAGCAGTAATACTGACGGTTGAAAGGTTATTATTTTTTTTTAATTTGTAAAACTAATGCATCATCTTTTAATATACGCATTGTGCATATTATAATGCAAAAATTCCAATCGCATTTTACTTCGTACTTTCAGCTCACATGTTGTTTTTTTTTAATTCACAATTCATCTTTTAAACAACTGATAGCTTTACGTACACATAGATCTAGATATGTATCTTATATACTCGCAGCTGCGCTAAGTACTTTATAATTTAATCTTTGCTTGTAGTGTTTTAATACAAATCGTAATTACGTCATACTGGTAGTTTACTTCATGATGTAATTACTAAAAAAATCATTTGTAAATGAGAAAGATACACTTTTTACTCATTTTTTTGTATTCTCCATTTTTGTTAAAATTGTATAAAAATAAAATATTTATTACACTTTTAAAGTTTGTTTATTTTTCTTTGTCACTTGTCACTAATCGGTGCATGTGACAATAGTTTGTATTACCTAGTGATACCACTTGCAACTCGTCACTTTGACAACGGATCACTTGAAATAGATAATCAAGGTGTCGTTTGACCACGTTAAATTTGTCTTTTATAAAAGTTATACAATGAATTCTGTTTTTTAAAAATGCATTTGCTTTGACTTAGATTTACAATAAATTTAAATATAAAAAACCCAAGTTATTATAAATACTTTCCAAATTAATATGTCGCCTGTGTTATCATGTTTTAATGTTAAAGATATGGAATTATTTATTTATTAATTAATTAGCATCTCCTGTTATAATTATTAGCAACACAACACATTACTGATCAAATGACGAAAACGCGTCTTAGACAAGTGACCTATTTTAGCATCTTTTCATCGACGTTTTCATTCTGTTAATAAAGAGTTTTTAATTTTTCATCTGAACTTTGTTTATAGAAAATGTTGCATTTTTAAGATCTCTTGTAGACAGTGAAAAATAGATCAGAATAATGAACCAAAACGAGGTTCTAATTGATGGCGTGTTATGAGCGTAATTATTTTAATTATTGCTTTAAAAATAAATTAGATTAAGCGATATACTGAATCATGTATTCGCAGTTTCAATGTAATGTCTGGATTATCATGAACGAAAATGAAAAATTGCGAGTTATTTCGTTAGTTTCTCAAGCCTGAGGTCTTTTGCACCTAAACACATAAACGTCAGCCTTATGATAAGTTGACGTTTTTCTAAACGATGTTGTTTTGGCGCATGTATACATCAATCGGTAACTCGCATTCAACAAAACAAAGTTCAAAGCCACATTCTCAAGTCTCCTTTACAAAGGCGTGTATTTTTATCTAGATTCAGTTAATTAATCTGTGAATAGATAAATGTGAAGTAGAGAATTGGATGAACTATACCAAGGACCTACAAGCGGAGCTAAGGGTCATAGGACCTTTGACCACAGGTGCTTTGACCATAGGGGGTTTGACCATAGGGGGTTTGACCACAGCGGAGCTTTGACCATAGGGGCTTTGACCATAGGGGGTTTGACCACAGCGGGGCTTTGACCATAGCGGTGCTTTGACCATAGGGGGTTTGATCATAGGGGGTTTGACCATAGGGGGTTTGACCACAGGTGTTTTCTCAGCAGAGGGTCTTTGATCATAGGTGGTCTATCAACGGGTGTTTGATCACAAGCGATGTGTCCGGCTTTGATCATTGGTGTTTTGTCCACATAGGGTCTTTGATCTCAGGTGGTTTGTCCAATGCTGTCCATATATGGTAAGGATTTATTTTAAAAGTTGCTAAATTATATTTTAAATTTCGACATGATGTAATAATATGGTCAAACAGATGTACTGACATATTTGCGTGCTATAGCACATCTGTCATTTAGTTAACCATTTTATGTATTACATCTTTGACTATATTTTTGGTAAGTTTTGTTTCATTTTTTATCCTTTATATATGATATGTATTTTCAAGTACTTCTACATTATTTATTTGTGAAACTTGTTATATGTCGCATTATTTGTGTTTCATTTATATTTAAAATAAATCTATGAGGTCTAGCGCCAGCCTTTATGTGGAGACTAAAATATAATTCTTGGCTTTTTTAAATACATGTTAATTTCTATTAACGTACTCTCAGGAAACATGTATAAAATCGTGTTAATTGTATCACACCTATGACCAAAGCTGGATACAGCGCTTGTGATCAAACACCCGTTGATAGACCACCTGTGATCAAAGACCCTCTGCTGAGAAAACACATGTGGTCAAACCCCCTATGGTCAAACAGCCTATGATCAAACCACCTATGGTCAAAGCACCGCTATGGTCAAAGGCCCGCTGTGGTCAAACCACCTATGGTCAAAGCCCCTATGGTCAAAGCTCCGCTGTGGTCAAAGCACCTGTGGTCAAAGGTCCGCGCACCGAGCTAAGTACTACATGCTGGCTGATCTGTTGTATCTTGCAGTTACCCGAAACGTGACCGAGTGGCTTAGGGTTCCAGTTATTTGAAAAGTTGGTCTCAAATGTAATTGCATGATTTCAGCTGACTACTTTTAGGTTTAATCTCAAACGTTATTGTGGACACAGGGTTTCAGTTGTCTTTAAAGTTGGTCTCAAATGTAATTGCATGATTTCAGCTGACTACTTTTAGATTTAATCTCAAACGTTATTGTGGACACAGGATTTCAGTTGTCTTTAAAGTTGGTCTCAAATGTTATATCAGGGTTGTACAGCAGAGTTTAACAATAAGTTTTCTATTTCGTCTGAGCATAAGGGAAGTAACTCTCGAGATCTTTGGTCCGTTTGCCTATAAAGTGACCTACCCTTTCAAACCCTACAGTCTTATGGAGTACATTTCATTATTTTTCCTGACGTTTGATCGTCTTGTAAGGTCAGCACTATATTCAGCAGAAGTTATTTTCTCCTGTAAGACTAGTATCAATAAGGGATGCTTGGTCTCAAAGATGTCCCACGGACTCAGCCCGAGAACCAAGCTAGACCGAGCCCACACAGATATTTTTTAAAGTCCAGTGAAAACCAGGCTATTTTTAGTTTTTCTTGATGGTTGGTCGGGTAGTGATCGGAGAGGATATACATCAGTCACCCCACATCAAGCATACAGTCACAAATTAAAGATACGACGAAAACTACACTGACCTGGCGAGATAAACACAAACACACACAAACATACCAACACAAACACACATACACTCACATACACCTACAGATACACGCGCTCACAGGCACACACACAAACACATCATCCATAAGAAAAATTGAAAAAAAATCGTCACTAAACTAACGGCAACAATACGAACTCAACAAATAAAGAAATAAACAACTTTAAATAAATTGAATTTAATGTGGTATTTATAGGCATTCTTATCAGATCTTTTTATTTAATTTCATATTGCAAACCATCTACTTGAAAAAAAGCCTCTATTGAAATGTGAATATTTAAATGTCCTAACTTCTGTGTTGTATTGTTAGTGTAAGAATGTATCGTAATTGCAAATATATTATTTTAAAACTACCTAAATGTCTAATGTCTACAACTATACTACTTTATATAAATGTTTCTTTTAATATCTGCACAACAGTGTTGGTGAAATTTTTTTAATTATTGTTTTCGTAAAAAAAACTGTTACTGTACATGATGTTAATCATATATGTATTTACGTGTACTTAAATTCTAAAATACGCATTAAAATATCTTTTGTCCCTCTGGTACCGGGGCGGGTCTCGTCACTCCCAGTATCCCTGCTGAGCCAGGAGCCTGGCCAGGGAGTTCTGTCCAATCGCCAGGGGCTGATGCTGGTACGGGTGCCGCAGGTATTTCAGCAGGATAGGGTTCATCTGTTCCCGTTTGTCCCAGATGCTGCTCTTCTTGTCAGCGAACCCTCTTTTGTCAGCGAACCCTCTTTTATCCGCGAACCCTCTTTTATCAGCGAACCCTCTTTTGTCAGCGAAGCCTCTTTTGTCGGCAAATCCTCTCTTATCCGCGAAGCCTCTCTTATCCGCGAAGCCCCGTTTATCCGCGAAGCCGCGTTTTTCGAAACTGCTGAGCATGAGTTCCGCTTCCTCTACGGGGTCGACCTCTGTCTCAAGCTCCACTAGGTCCCGCTCGCTGGCTGTCACATACTGGAGGGTGGAGATGAGGGCGAACAGCAAGATGGCGTAGCTACACAATGACGTCATTTCCGTTGGGTTTTTAATCAATATTTCTGAGGGAAAAACAAATCGAAAATTTCTTTACTATTTATATTTAAAAAAATGATAGTTACAGATTAGCCTAAAGAAATAGATAAACAAAATGTTTGAAATAAAAATTTCAGCGAGACACAATGGTATATAGAATACAAATTAAGAGGGGGGAGGGGTGGTGTAATTCAGGTTGGGGTATAATTCAGGTTAGGAGTGTAATTCAGTTGAGGTGTATAATACATTTCAGAGGTGGTGGAAATTTAAGTTTCATGAGGTGATTTGAAATAGGGGTTACATTAAGACGAAACGCCATGAATTTCCATCTAGTGAGATAAAACCAAACAAAGTGGTAATTATATTTCTTATCTTAAATCCTTTAATATTATGTTGCTAAAAAGTGTTTTTGTGCACATTCGATGGTTTCTATAATTAATCTTTCACCTGTGTGTGACGTAGTTGCGTGACTTGAATTACGCGGGGTCAGAATCTGTAACATGCCAAGCAAATCAGATGACGGGTCACTAGGGTATGCAGGTGAGTTAGACAGGTGAGATTTTATTACTAACGTTTGTCTTTTCACATCATGACCAAATCTCCACAGACATACCGGACAATGTCCGTATCATGGGTCAACTCGGGTATTTTAGTGATGTTTTTAAGGATGTTTGTGATAGGCGAAAATAGGTTGTAAAACACTATAGGTTGGGTTTTTAGAAATCTTTTGTAATAGCTGTTGGAAGCTGTGTGGTCTAGTGATCAGACACGCTAGTTGAGTTTAGTGACTGTTAACGTGAGCGAGAGAAATGCTCAACTTATAGTTTTATTGTGGTCTGTCTGAGCATGTGTTAAGTCGATAACTACCATGTTAAAGTGAGATTAATTATTCCATTTTTAAAATCGCGTACCATTATATTGACTCTTCCAGTACGCCGATGTAGACTAATGTAGCATACAGACCTAACAGTCTAAATAGAAGTTGAAGTAGAGCTAGTCTGTATATTTGTACGGTCAGCAGTATGCATCGACACATTTACTTTTTCTAATTAAAGTCAGGTACCCATTACAGCTGGGTGGACTCAGGGTATGGCATGGAATGAAGCTTGTCAACTAAACTCAAGACTTTAAACATCAGCTGATTATTTGGTAAAGGAAAGATTCATAATTCTAAGTTTGCTATGTATAACATTGTGATAAGCAATACCATGTGCCATTTCATTGTGCGACCTGACGTAAAAGTGCATTGTTTAAATCATTTACACAACCCCAAAATATCTGTTCTCTTGATTTGGTTCCCCCAGAATTCGAACCCCAGAAATGTGCATGAGTACCGCTCATAACTCGAATCAACCCTCGTGTGTAGTGCAAGCGAACGAGGTCTAGCAAAATTCTAGCAACGTTAATGACATTTTGTTTACAACTCGCAGCTTTAAAAAACCTGGCTATGTCCGTCAAACTAATCACAGGCAGAAAATTGAATCGCAGACAATCACAGGCACACGTCTGGCACTACGGCGGAGACTCACGGCATCTCCGGCCAGGACCAGTCCGTCGTATTAACCGGCTGAAATGGCCACAGTATGTAGTGGTTTTTTGTTTTTATAAACTCCACATAGTGTAAACAGTGCTGACCCCACTATCATTCAAATGCCGTTTTTTACTGAAACAGGTGAACTCTACTTCACTTGTCCCATAGACCGGCAGGTTTGGAACTATTCTACATATAAAGTTTGGCTTTTAGTGTTCAAAAATACGTATAGGTGTGGTTAAGTTAGGGTTAAGGTATGAATATAGGCGTGGCTAAGTTAGGGTTAAAGTATGAATATAGGCGTGGCTAAGTTAGGTTAAAGTATGAATATAGGCGTGTTTAAGTTAAAGTTGAATTATGGAGATGGATGTGTTTAAGTTAAAGTTGAATTATGGATATAAGTGTGTTTAATTTAATGTTAATTATTGATATAAATGTGTTAAATTTAATGTTTAATTATGAATATAGGTGTATGTTAATGTTGAATTATGGATATAAGTGTTATGGATGTGGATGTGTTTAAGTTAATATTGAAGCATGAATATGTGTGCTTCTAAGTTAAGGGTTGAATTATAAATGTAGGCAATTATATTGCCGAAGTACAACCTATGAAAAAAAGTTGCGTCAAATAATGTTTTCCCTACCTACAGACCCTACCCCCTCCTATTTCTCCAAATTCAATCTCCTCTCCCACATCCTCTCCCTCTCCTACTCTCAATAAACCTACAGCCCTTCTCTTTAATGTTTCCAAAAAAAATACTCATAAAGTTTTTCCTTCAATCCCGTAATTAATCCAACATCTTTAAAGGGTTAATTGCCAATTAATTATTTGTACTTTCTTTGTGCAATGAAAATAGCGTTTCCTTCTCCAGTCTATAAAAAGCAACAGCGAAGTTTCTATTAAGGGCCGCTTTGTTTCCTACGTAAAAGACAAAAACAAAACAAAAATATTTTTTAAAGTTTAAAAAATACGAAAATAAAAAACTACGTTGCAGCAGTTCAGAGATAACCCATGCATCGAACTATGCGAGAGGGGAGACAATCGATGCTCCTGGGGATTTGAGAGATTTCAAGTAAGAATCAATCTGCATACAAAGGGAAACAATTTGTCTGACGTCACACACTCTTTTTACAAATGATTTATTTTAAAACAATGCCAACCGAGATGATAAAGTAATTTACTTTATTTAATAATTAAAGAAGTGTACGCTTCAAAATAAAGCAAAACTATATTTTTTTTACCAAACAATGTATCTGTGTTTAATAAGGCGGTCGTTTAATCATATATCCACTATTGTTTTTTTCCTCACAACCACTCCCTACCTTCCCACCGTCTAATAAAGTCTTTCCCCCTTACCTTTGGGGTGACATAGGGAGGTTAAAATGGGATCATATATATATATATATATATATATATATATATATATATATATATATATATATATATATATATATATATATATATATATATATGTGTGTGTGTGTGTGTGCGTGTAAGTGTACGTGTAAGTGTACGTGTAATCAAAGTATGAATAAGACAATACTAGCGCATCGTCGATTATATCTCGGGGTTATGTAGAAACTGGCATTTGCTGAGCGTCGAACAGTTGTTGTCATATTCTGACATTTTCTATTATGTTTTCAACATGCATTAAATGAAGGTTTATGCCAATATTATGCCCTAAGTAATATTTTTTTATAATTCCTACTTTAATCAGTGTTTTGTTTGTTCATGAACAAAGTGTCGTCATTCACTTAATGAAATGTTCAAACGGAGTGTTCAATTATTATTCTACAGTGACTCCGTCAGAATGTTGACGAGTCTTTGTTAACATGTCCTTGTCACTGACAGCTACGGATGTAGCACTTACAAGCCGACATCAGGTTGTGAATGTCTACGTACACGATCCTAGAGAATGTTTGAAATGACGTGACCTACTCTGACGTCACTGCTTGACTTCCACCCCCCCCCCACCCACCCACCCTCCACCAACAACTTAAGTCTGTATAAGCTGCACAAGACTGCTGTATACAAAGTTAATTTGAAAAAAAATCATTATTTTGGCAAAAACTACTTGTTTCAACTAGTCACCTGAAGAAAATCTTGAGAATACGTTTGAATAGTGCTGTCGTAATTTTCTTTTGATGATTAGTTTTCTTAAAGGAAACTTTAAGAAAACGGAAGATGATTCAAAAATTTCTGGATTTGTTTTGACATTTTACAGATTAATCAATAGCTAATATAAATTTTGCAGCGCAATATTTTAAGTCAGTATTTTTTAAAATATAATTTTGTATAGCATTTAAAAAAATCAAAATGTATTATATTTTAATATCTTATCCAATGCCGCACACACATATACGTTCACAAAAAAGTAAATAGGTTTATTTCAATTTAGTGTCTTGGGGTTTTTAGTTAGTTATTTGACTGAGTGTGAAGTTAAATATGAGGTTTATTGCAAGTTTCGATGTTTCATAAGATGTTAGTTTTGAGGTTAGGTTATATCTTAGGTTAATAATTAGCTTAGATGTCAAATTAGATGTCAAGTGAAATGTCAGATTGGATGTTAGGTTAGATGTCATGTTAGTTGTTGGGTTAGACGTAATGTTAGTGTAAGTTTAATTTGAAGCGTAGAGAGGGTGGGGCGGGGGGGGGGGGTTGCGTACTGCATCGGGTGTCACCATTTAGGGGGGGGGGGGTTGACACAATGGCAAAAAAATTGCAAAATGTACAGAAGAAAAATGCTTTTTTAGCCAGTTCCATTAATGAAAAACTCAAGTTAAATAGTCTTTATATTACAAATCGAAAAATAATACAAGAGGGTGACACCATGACGTAACCAAGTTAACTATAGAGAAAACAATGCTACATCCAACTGTATTAATAACATACTATAGATAAACATTAGTACTATTAAGTCTGTCGTTATTAAAGCTTATGCACATAAATGTACGCGTATGCGGCATATGTTAAAATTATAGGCCTATGTAGGGAGACGCAAACACACACACACACATATTTTATATATATATATATATATATATATATATATATATATATATATTATCTTTGGGGGGGGGGGCGGTAACACCACGAGGTGCCGCACTTGGTGACACCCGACCTAGCGACGCCACTGAGGTTAATTGATGGGCTCGTTATTCTATTAGATGAAAGGACAGATGTTTCAATAAATGTTAGGTTAGATGTTAGATGAAATTATGGCTTAGATGTTCATCTAGGATTTAGTTTGGCACAAAAGAGGTATTTTATTGCAATATAAATTTAAAGATTTGAAAATATTTTTTTCTCGAAATAATTTTTAATTAACGAGAGATTCTTAAAATCATTCAACCGAGGAATGTTATGCAACAAAACGAGGGGGTTCTAGGGTCACGTGCTCACGTGAGGCACCGGGCAGCACGGGTCACTCAATACACAAAAATATAATGACAGTAGCAATGGGTCACTCAATACACAATAATATAATGACAGAATGGGTCACTCGACAACCCAGCGAGTTACCGACAATTAAGGGTCACTCAATACCCAAAAATATAACGACAGTAGCAATGGGTCACTCAATACACAACAATATAATGACAGAATGGGTTACTCACAGACTTCGCGGGTTGCCGACAGTTAAGGGCCACTCAACAACCCCTCGGGTTGCCGGCAGTAGTAGGGGTCACTCGCCAACCCAGCCAGGTTGACGAGCGTCTCCCTAGCAACCAGTCTCTGTATTATTATTTCACGAGCAGCGTATCATACGCCGCTATTTAGTTGTATTATTTTCTACTTTTCAGTAATTCATAATTTGTGAATTCGACAGTACCAATGCTGCCACTGAAAATATTTACTTTAAAACACTAACCCCCCCCCTTTCCCATAACCCCGACCCTACACCCCCCCCCCCCCCCCCCCCCCCGTGAAAGCATCCTCCTCTTAGTTATTTCTTAGTTACTTCCTGTAAGTTTAAAATCGAACTAAATTATCTGCCCCTAATAGAAACCCGGCTCTACGATTTGTAAACATTTAGCTTTGTAAACATTTAGCGTGACCACAGCTCACCGGACAATGTGGGGGTGGGGTGGGGGTGGTAGTGATAGTGATAGAGAGAAAGAGAGGGGACTGCAAGGAGGCGCTTGCAGCTTGTTTTCTAACGGCTTCCAGAAGAGAATTATATATATAGATTTCATTTCCATTCAAGCAGCAAAAGTTTGGTCAAAATTAAAACTAAACTACGTACAAGATTCCAACAGAGATAAGCATCATATTTTTTATTTCATGCTGGTCAAAATTAAAACTAAACTACGTACAAGGTTCTAACAGAGATAAGCATCATATTTCTTATTTCATGTCTTATAATTTCAAACATGTTTAATAAAGTTACACTTTCAAACGTGGCGGCCAATGCGAATGTGAAAGTAGAGCTGAGGGCTCGGCATGTAAACTAATAGTGAGTGCAGCAAGATGCTCAGCCGCCCTTACTTTTCCTATCGTAGGTCAGACCTGTGTGGACTCGAACCCGAGGTTCGAACTTGAAAATGTCGAGTCAGCGTTCATACGCTCTACCATTAGACCACGCAGGGTTCTGTTTTTTTTTTTTGTGCTAGCTGGGGGAGCTCAAACATCCCTAGATACAAGCCCGATCAATTGTTCCAACAAGCCAAGTTCATTTGAAAACAAAAGAAAAGATTAGAACTAATTAGTAAGTCAATTTTTTTTAAAGTCAAGTGCTCAAAAGTAAATGCACATAGCTTGAAATAAAATTATGTTCAGGCTCTTTGAGTTTGTTCAATTTATTGAATTTGCTATTAAAAATAAAAAGTTCGCTGAAGAGTAAGTATTCAACAAAATCTGACTTTAAGTAATGCATAGTCAAATTGATTTTTTACTTTTGCACATGTCTTTATTTTATTATTCTCTATCAATAAAATTAAGTTTATATAGCCTATATTAGCAGCATATTTTTTTTATCAAAGTACGCATTTTCAAGGTCTACACATACAATAGGTTTTGATCTCATAGCTTCGGACAAAGTACGACAGACAGAGAAAGAATTGCGCACGTGGGCTTTTTTTATATTAGGATTACAAATTTACAATTATAAGAAACAAGAGGAAAAACTGAAACAAGAGGAATAACTCAAACAAGAAGAAGAACTCAAACAAGATACATTATAAGAACTCACCCGCCTCAGCCAGCAAAGGCAGTCCCACGTCACTGCCGCGAGTCGTACGAAACTGTGGATCGAAAATGCACCCCGAGTTGGCCGATGAAGGCTTTATAGCTAGCTCCGTAAGCAAGGTGGGAAGTGTGTGGGAAGGGATGGCGGGGTTAGCAGGCGGCCTCACAGAGTTGCCATTTTATTGGTGCCATGACCGCGCTCATTGAAACATCCCCTACCCCAACCTTGCTCCCACAATACCCCCCGTCCCCACCCGTCGTCGCCACTTGATTTCATTATTCAAGTTATGAATAAACTTAGTTATGGAGGGAAATAGGCCTACATATAAAATTATGGATCAAAACTTGCTTTATGATAGGGTTAAAGTAATATCACTGCCACTAGATTTATGTTAGCAGCGATCTATCTAAATAGGAATCATTTGTACCATGTACAAAAGTTGTTTTTTAGACAACTTTATAACAAGTAAATTTAAAGGGGCCGTATTACCCAGACTAAGGGGGAGTAACAAAAATATTCACCAAAAAATAGCTATTAGACATACTTATGTCGCATTTTTACAGTGGTAGTAACAAATTGTCAGTTATAAGAAAGCATATAATTTTTTAGGTAAATAAATGGCAACAATTTCTCTAAAACATGATATGTTAATATTTTATTGCATTTCTAATTTGTTTGTAAATAATTTTCCGAAACCATAAGTAAATTGCTTAAAATTTGGCTTAAACTATCCTTCAGCACTTTGCTTACTACTGATATTGCCGAGGAATAATCCTTCGTAAATTTTCTATTGTCTGGGTGATACTGCCCCCTCAAATGCCTTCGACGTCACCACCCTACACAACACACACAAAACACACGGTCCCTACACACTATTCTTCACTTTACACGAAAAGAACAGAGTCAACGGAACCCTTAGGTGGGTCCCACCTACACTAAGCGATCGCACACTCATTAAAGCACTACAACCCTACAGTAACAAAGAACCTTCCATATACACAATCCCTCTCACCACCAACCGTAGCTTCTCCATACACACTGACAATCCAGCAAACATCCCCCACTACATCCAATTAAACTACAGAAACAAGTCACACAACATCCTAATAGCCATCAACGACAGAAAACAAGCCTGCCAAACCTGCTCGTCAACTTCACACTGGACCAACCGCTGTCAAACTCTCAACCTAGAATCAACGCCTAATGATCAAATACCAGCACAATCTACAGCTCCATCTGCTCTACAAGGCCCCATGCCAAGTAATCAGCAACACTCCTCAACCGAAGACGCAGCACCGAACCCGAAAACACCGCCCAAAAAACAGCCCCCAGCACAACAACCAGCGCCACCCGACCAACCAGCAACAACACCAAGCAGACAGCAAATAACTCCAATCGCCAAGCCACCTCCAACAACAAGCAGCCAGCTAGAAGCACTACCCGCCCAGACAACACCATCACCAAGCAAACAACAAGCAACGATCAAAAAACCTATCAACCCATCCAGGCCGGCAAGTACACCATCAACACCAAGCAAACAAGCAACTGCAGCAAGGTCGAAGTCAGACAAACCAGCTACGTCAAGAGCTCTAACATTGAACGCTCCGTTCTTTTTCTCAGACATGGACACCACTCTTGCAAGCTTCAAAAGGAAGAAGGAAGATAGCCCCACAGAGGAGAAAAAAATAATAAAAAGTAAAAAATTTACTCATGACAACAAACGCTGTAGGTTCTGCCCAGAACAAAATAGAACAGCTGAGGAAACGGAAAAGCACGAACATAGAATGCACTATAGATTCTTACGGTGTGATCTTTGTGTAGACAAAGGGTACCACACAGACATATACGCGCACTTTGCAGAAAATCATCAAGAAGTAACACTGTATGACTGCCGAGATTGTACCGTATCCCTCCCATTAGAGGGCATGAAGGAGCATACAAAGGTACACCATGTGAGGACTCGCTCCTCGAAGTCACTCGTCGGTTTCTGAAAGAGAAACCAGGGTAAATAGGTATTTTAGACGTTTTGTAAATGTTTATGTATAAATAAAGTATAAAAAAAAAAAAAAAAAAAAAAAAAAAAAAAAAAAAAAAAAAAAAAAAAAAAAAATACTGCCCCCTTAATTCACCCTAAACACCAAGATATAAATTGACATTTAAAAACATTAAATCAAATAATATGTAGGGCTACTATCGTCTTACTTTGTTAAAGTTTTTTAGATTACATATAATGATATATATATATATATATATATATATATATATATATATATATATATATATATATATATATATATATATATATATATATATATATATATATATATATATATATATATATATATATATATATGCGTGTGTGTATAGAACATCGGTGTTGTATGTTGTTTGTTGTAAAACTTTGATCAGTGTATGTTGAATATTCAATGGTTGAGCCATGTACACACATATCATGTCATGATGACACTAGAGGGTCATCAAAGATTCCCCAACCCACTCCAAAAGCTGATCTTTTTTTTTCTTGGAAAAAGATGCAAGATGCGTCGGATAAAGATGTCTTTGAATGGAGAGGGGGTGGAAAGTAAGATGTGAATGTGTCTTAAAAAATAAGGTTATATCTTTACAATTCTGGAGCTTTAATTTGCCTTTATGCCCGTCATAGTAAAAGTTTGAAGGTGATTTAGGCTTTCTTATTTTTGAACAATTTGATCATTACATAAAATGATGATGTAACCAAAGATTTTTAGTTGTTTATTCATTTAAAAAACCCACAGATGTTTCGTCATACCAATCAGAAATAATAGATGTGAAGGGTATTGTTGTGATGCTTTTATAGTGCTTTTATGGTCGGATTTTTTACTGTATGTGCAGGATCCATTGTGTCGCGGTCTTTAGTCCTATGTATTTTTGAGTTTTCTATAATCACAGACCATGTTGTCCATCTTATGTTATCAGTGTTACAGACATTTTTCCCTGCGGGTGCATTTGAAACTTCCGGACACAGCTCAAAGTATTTATTGTCTATATAAATGATAAATAATTTTCCTTTTTCACCGAGTGGGCGGATGACGTGCTCTGCCCCCCCCCCACCCTTCCACCCCCTTCCTTTTTTTTTCCTGAAGAATGCCATATATAAACTATCTCTCTCTCTCTCTCTCTCTCTCTGTCAACTAGAATCACAAATTACGTAGTCAATTCCTGAAATATGCATCTGATTTTAGGATCAACCAAGACCCTCTAATTAAAAATAAATCATTAAGAAGTTAATTAACTTTGATGATCAGAATCCATTGCCTTTTTGTTTCACAGTTTCCGCATTTTATCAACGCTATCAGTCTTAAGTTGCAAGTCGTAGGTTCGGATTTCAGGCTCGAGTCTGTAAGTAGGATGTCCCTGAATCTACCCAACTCTGATGGGAACATCTCACGTCAGTAAACTACGTCCCTGAATCTACCCAACTCTGATGGGAACATCTCACGTCAGTAAACTACGTCCCTGAATCTACCCAACTCTAATGGGAACATCTCACGTCAGTAAACTACGTCGTTGAATCTACCCAACTCTGATGGGAACATCTCACGTCAGTAAACTACGTCCCTGAATCTACCCAACTCTGATGGGAACATCTCACGTCATCTATTCCATGTGTCTTAAGCACGTGATATAGGCCTACTTGTATTCTGTTCTAATGCAACAAATGTCGCAAATTAATTGGTATCGATGAGCAGTGTCCAGAAATGTATATAGTAGGAAATGCCGATAAAGATGGTTTATCTCGTGAGATTATGTTTAAATCTAATGCTAGTGGTAGTTTTTAAAAACCCAGAGTAAAGCTACTTTTTGGGACCAGACAGTCCATAGGGCTAATGAGGTAACGTTCATCTGATTCTGTGACCCTTGTAAAGAGTAGTGTGATCAGTTCTATGCCCAACCGCTTAGGCTTCCCTATTTGAACTCAATGAAGTCCTACGGACTCAAGACTTTCGAAGCTTTTGGGTTAGCAGTCGTGCGCTCTATCGATCGACCACGCGCGGTTTCGTATTAGTTGTGTTTTTAGTGGTGTTGGTGTGTGTGTCGGGGGGGGGGGGGGGAGATTGGAATGGAAAAAAAGAATCAAATATTGAAATCTTTAATAAAAACTACACCAATTGAAGAGTACGGCTAACGGACGAGCAACGAATCCTTGTACGAGCAAGCTGCCACGAAGCCTTCCCCCCCCCCCCCCCCCCCCCCGGGTGTATGACTAGTTCTGAACTCTCGTCACGCGCGTAAGAAAATAATTGGACGTAAGAAGCCATAAACACAGACGTAGACGCGTGAGTAGACCGGACATGTTCATCCCCCCGTGATCCGAACACGTCCCCCTGACACGGTTATCTTGTCCCAGTAATCCCCGCCTCGCCTCAGTTCGTCCCTCCGTCCAGGGGCGATAACTTGTTTCAATTACACCTCCCTGATTCCACGGATTAGGGGAGGTAATTGAATAGGATTAAGAAACAGTCGGAGCTTCATGATTTGAATTGTATCCATTTTGACCACATTTATTGCGGTCCAAATGTGTAGACCAGAAGAATATAAAAGTGGTGTTCTGCAAGAAAATTCCGCAGTCTTTTAATTTTTCCAATAACATCTTGTCACTCTCATTCCTATGTTATCTCACATTTACCGCTGCCTACATTTGCCTCTTTGCTATTTCAGCCTGTGCTCTTTTTCTTTCTTTTTCTTTCTTTTTTTTCTTTTTCTTTTTTTTTATTCTTTTTTTTTTGCGTTCGCTAAAAACATTACAGCAATTTTAAAGTCTTAAACTACATTTTAATTAAAAAAAATAATTTTAGAAATACTGATTAAAAACTCAATTTAGAGGATATTAATACATGGCCTTTAAGAAATGAATTTTAATCAAATTTTAGTCAACAGAAAGACAAGTTAAAAAATGCCGAGGCAAGAAAATTGAAAACGAAGAGAGCGGTCGCTAAAGTTAATTAGATTTATTTTCAGACCAAATTTCAATAGACTATCCTGCTTAATTTAATCATAGTTCATTTTTTTATATAGTCGTATGAAATGTTATAAAACTAAGGAATAAATGAATGCAAAAATGGGAAAGAAGGCTCTGCATTTTCGAAAAGTTATCTAGAAATGTTCACTAGTTTTTTTTTTCATCATTTTGTTCCCCTTAATTGCTTACCTTTAAAAACAACTTGTTTCCAAAAATTAAATTCTATAAAATTAATTTCCCTAAAAGAGGTTTAGGGTGACCTCATTACCCATGTTTTATTTTCAATTTTTTTTTCTAGACCAATAACACCAGATTTTGATGTCACCGATATTACGGTGTATTTAGAAGCTTATTTGGCTGTCAGAATATTTTGGCCAATTAATTTTTAAGAAACTTTAGATTTTCTTGAACAAAGATTTTGTTTTTTAAATGCAGGAAGGCCTACCGTATTTGAAAGTGATCTCAAAACTAAGCAAAAAAAAAAGACCTGAATTAAACTGGTGATTTTTAAATTTCGTATTTATAAGGTCCAAACGTGACAATCTAATATATAAAGCTCAGTTCTGTATGTAATGCATTTGTATGTCCTTGGAATTGTACGAATTTAAGTGTTAGAAAATTATCGTGCGCATTTGTCTAAATTTATGAGCTAAAAAATTACCATTGAAAGTGTTGGGAAATAATTTTCATTTTTCAAATTACAGTAATAATTGTCGGCATGTTCATTAAACACAAGTTTTTAAAAAAATATCATCTTTTACAAAAATTCTAATTATGTCTTTATTTAGTCCTATAGCACTTACTTCCCTTTGATAAATTAGGAAAAACACAATTACTTCCCTTTATAAACCCGTTGCATTCCGTGAAAATAATTTACTTTTTAATTACTTTGTTTTGGTGTTGGGAAAAAAAATAATTACATAATTAGCGGGGATTGATCAAGTGCAAATGTTGTAGGTATTTTACGGATAAGCTTGGAGTATTAAAATTGTTTATTAAATTGAAACAGGCGCGTTCGTTTAAGTGAGTGCAAAAGACTGTGAATAAGTTGGGGTACTATAGTCGTTCATTAAGCTAAAACAGGTGATTCCGCCCCGGGCGTTTATGTTCGCGTTAGTGTTTTCTTTGTGTTTAGGTGGGTTTGCGTTAGTGGTTGCGTTTTAATTTGGTTCGTTTTTGTTCTTTCTTTTTTCGTTTTTGTTTGTGTTTTTTTTGTTTGGGTTTGTATTTGTGTTTTTGGTTGGTTTTGCGTTTGGATTTGGTTTGTTTTCGTTTGCTTTTTTCGTTGATTTTTTTTTTGTTGGTATTGGTGTTTGTGGTTGGGTTTGTTGTTAGGTTTTTGTTTTCGTTTGCTTTTTTGTTTGTTTTTTCTTTGTGTTTGTATTGGTGTTTGTGGGTGTGGTTGTGTTTGTTGTTAAGTTTTTGTTTTCGTTTGTATTTGTAATTGTGTTAGCGTTATGTTTGCGTTTTGTTGTTTTGGTTTTGGTTGGTTGTGGTTTGGGTGGGCAATGCCGGGTTTATGATGATTACTAAACACACAGGTAATGGTCTTTAACAGAAAGGTTTTTCACAGAAGCCAGAGCAGGGCCTGGCCGGGACGGCTAGTCTAATATATAAAGCTCAGTTCTGTATGTAACGCATATGTTTGTCGATGGTCTTGGATGGATTTAAGTGTTAGACAATTAGCGTGCGCATTTGTCTAAATTTATGAGTTAAAAAATTACTATTGAAAGTGTTGGGAAATCATTTTCATTTTTCAAATTACAGTAATAATTGTCGGCATGTTCATTTAACACAAGTTTAAAAAAAAATATCATCTTTTACAACAATTCTAATCATGTCTTTATTTAGTCCTATAGCACTTACTTCCCTTTGATAAATTAGGAAAACACAATTACTTCCCTTTATAAAACCATTGCATTTTGTGAAAAGTATTTACTTTTTAATTACTTTGTTTTGGTGTTGGGAAAAAAAAATAATTACATAATTAGCGGGGATTGATCAAGTGCAAATGTTGTAGGTATTTTACGGATAAGCTTGGAGTATTATAATTGTTCATCAAATTGAAACAGGCGCGTTCGTTTAAGTGAGTGCAAAAGACTATGAATAAGTTGGGGTACTATAGTCGTTCATTAAGCTAAAACAGGTGATTCCGCCCCGGGCGTTTATGTTCGCGTTAGTGTTTTCTTTGTGTTTAGGTGGGTTTGCGTTAGTGGTTGCGTTTTGATTTGGTTCGTTTTTGTTCTTTCTTTTTTCGTTTTTGTTTGTGTTTTTTTCTTTGGGTTTGTATTTGTGTTTTTGGTTGGTTTTGCGTTTGGATTTGGTTTGTTTACGTTTGCTTTTTCGTTTTTTTTTTTTTTTTGTTGGTATTGGTGTTTGTGGTTGGGTTTGTTGTTAGCAGGGGCGGAACTACAGTGCCGCCAGACCCCGCAATGCGGGGGGGCCCACGACGTTTAGGGGCCCAATTCCGACCAAAAAAACAATGAATTTTCTTTTCATAAATAATGTTTTTCGTGCACCTTGATAGTAGTTTTGTAAAAAACAAACAGGTCTACTGTAGCTGTGATTGTTCTACAGTAACTAACACACACTGTTGCGTAGAAAAATATAAAATCTACAAGAGCTCTGCTTTGAAAGATAGGCAAACGTTCACACTACTTCCATGACTTACTGCCCTTCATTAAAACACAAGTGCCCACAAAGCTCATTTAAATAGTTTTGTACTATGTAAATTAAAGAGCCATTTATTCTCTTATTTATTATTTAAATGAGGCATACTAAAGAATTCTATAGCTATAAAAATGAATGTATTCAAAACTATTAATATAAATACAAAAAAATCATAAAAATAAACATAACGCGAGAAACCATTGCAAAATCAAGCTTACGTGTTTATATAATTTTGACCAGCCAACATTATTTGGCAATTTTCGGTAACCATAAAACGTAATACAAACATTTGTAAAACACGATTTTATTAAAAAAAAAAAAAATAACAAAAAAAAAAGAAAAAAAAATGTAAAACACGATTATTACGGGCCCGAAATGAGTTCGGACTTATTCTTACCTGGTTCGTTATCTCAGAGTGGTTATATATTGCTATAAAATTGATTAAAATACTCAGGTAATACACTATTTAAAATTTAGTGGAGCGGGCTACTTAGGTATATATATATATATATATATATATATATATATATATATATATATATATATATATATATATATATATGTTACCGAGTCTATTTGCTTGTAGTGCCAAATGTTACCGATTTCACTGCTGACAGAGCCAAGTGTTACCGAGTGTATTTACTCGTGCTACCTTTGACCAGCACACAACATCGACCACAATATAGATACTCGGAAATGCAGGTTTACATTGATCTCTTTATTACATGAATCAATAGAAATGCTCCACATAAAAATGCATCAATGTTCCACAAGAATACAATGAACCAACTGACCCCCACTGTCCTCACTAGTCCTCACATAACAGAATGCACGTGTCCCTAATTCCTATCCTCACATAACACACACGTCTACACCGTTCAATAACCAACTTGATACTCCCGTTCTCAACTGTCTCCTTCCTATATTATCTCCTCGTATTCGTAATCGTATTCGTAATCGATTCTAATCGTTGCATCAGAATATTAATTGCGCAGCTCTGTCGTACAATCCGATTATTAGACCACCTGCACTGTTGCGTCAGCCCAGTTTGGCCTTGGTCATGTCAAAGTTGACAGACTGTAATACGTTCTTATCGTCCCTGGTAACTCCACTAGTTACATATATATATATATATATATATATATATATATATATATATATATACATATATATATATATATATATATATATATATATATATATATATATATACATATATATATATATACATATAGGGGGGGGGCCCAAAATTTTTTTTTGCGGGGGAGCCTTTTTTTTCTAGTTCCGCCACTGGTTGTTAGGTTTTTGTTTTCGTTTGCTTTTTTGTTTGTTTTTTCTTTGTGTTTGTATTGGTGTTTGTGGTTGTGGTTGGGTTTGTTGTTAGGTTTTTGTTTGTGTTTGTATTTGTAGTTGTGTTAGCGTTATGTTTGCGTTTCACACAGGTAATGGTCTTTAACAGAAAGGTTTTTCACAGAAGCCAGAGCAGGGCCTGGCCGGGACGGCTAGTAAAATATATTTTGTAATTGTTTTTATTCGGATAGACTAAACATCGAGAATTTTCATGGCTAGGCACCAGACTGTGTTATAGATGACACTTTCAGAGGGTTTTGATCAGACAGGGGCGTCACTTGGTGGGCTGCGATTTAGTGGGGTGTCAATTGGTGGGCTGCGATTTAGTGGGGTGTCTTTTGGTGGGGTGCAATTTAGTGGGGTGTCACTTGGTGGGCTTCGATTTAGTGGGGTGTCAATTGGTGGGGTGCGAGTTAGTGGGGTGTCTTTTGGTGGGGTGCAATTTAGTGGGGTGTCAATTGGTGGGGTGCGATTTAGTGGGGTGTCTTTTGGTGGGGTGCAATTTAGTGGGGTGTCTTTTGGTGGGGTGCAATTTAGTGGGGTGTCTTTTGGTGGGCTGCGATTTAGTGGGGTGTCACTTGGTGGGGTGCAATTTAGTGGGGTGTCAATTGGTGGGCTGCGATTTAGTGGGGTGTCAATTGGTGGGGTGTAATTCAGTTGGGTGTCACTTGGTGGAGTTTCAAATGGTAGGGCTATCACTTGGCAGAGTGTTATTTAGTGGGGTGTAACTTGGTTGGGTGTTATTTGGTGGGGTGTCTCTTGATGAGGTGTCACTTGTTGGGTTGATGCTTGGGGAGGGGGGTGGGGGCGTTGCTTTCTGGGGCGTGACCAATTTGCGACAGAACCACAGCAGTGCAACTGATCTCAGACTTAGGTTCAGAAGATTTTAATACTACAAGAAATTTAATCGTGGCTTCACTCAGCTCTAATGAGTACCCAACATTAACTGAGGAAGGAGGAGATTGGTTTCCTTTCACCTTGTGCAACAATCTTATAGAGATGTAAAGCTCTAAAGGTCTCAGGTGTGATCAGCATTAAACAATTGTTTCAGTTTTACTAATTAATTAAATCAATTTCATCCATAATTCTTATTCCATCTCATTTTACCTGTTGCTTTGACAAACAAATGGAAACAAAAATCTCGACTTTACCAATTTTCCTCCTTACTTACCATTAACTTTTTTTGTAGTGAAAAATCTATCTGCATAGTCTTGTCAGTTTAATGCAAGTCAGAATTCCCACTGTAATAGTAGAGACCACTGTTCCATTTTTCATGGGACTGACAATTAAAGCTCATTGGGAATAATAAAATATATATTCACCATTTTCGTATGGGAAGTGGCATGCAAAACTGCTATCTGGTCTTTTGTTTGGGTCTGTATGACGTCCAAGAGGCCACTAAGCTCTGATTCCAGCCAGACTCACATACACCAGCTGGACATAGGGCTGACCACACTATTCTTTCATACACCCTGGGTCCCAAAGACAATTGAACTCTACTACTTCTTATACCCTACTGACCCTATTCTCAGATCCAAAATAGTAACTCATTACAGACACTGCTTTTAACAGCTTATAACAAAGACTGTGTTTAGTTTAAGTACACACACTCTCTCTCTCTCTAAATTCATAAACAAAACAAAATATTCAATGTGAATTTAATTTTCTAGATAACATATGACAGATCTTAAAATTTGCTGCAGTGCTTTATAATACACTTAATAGGTTCTTAGCTATGTTTCTGATCACAAAAATACTAACATATTATTCTAGAATAAATTAAATTTCCGGTCCTTACTTTAAAATTATGGATTATAATAATTGTTCTTTTTTTTAAATTATGGTTAAAACTTTTGTTATATTTTCTGGTTCTAAGCATTTAAAAAATCTTATTTTTAAGAAAATCATGTACCATCTTAACAAATTATTAATTTTTTCTTGAATAAATTACATTCATTAAAACATAAATCATTAAAAATATGGAATGGAAATATAGTTATGGAAATCTTTTAAAAACTAAAGGTAAACCACTTAGATTACAAAACCCACCAGTTATGTCTACAACTAGCTAATCTATCAGTTAGAGGAAAAAATTCTTAGAAATATATCACCAAAAATGAAAACAAAATACATGTAAAAAGGATTCACAAAGATATGTACAATTATTTATAAAATAAAACATTTGGCATGTAAGAATTACAACAAGATCAGTAAAATAACAGGCAACACTGTACACAAATTTACACTCACAAATTATATCACAAATATGATCAAAATGTATATCAAGTAAATGTATGTCAAAATACGTCTCAGCAGTATGAGTACACATGGCTATACTTGCATAAAGTGTACATATAAATAATATTTCTACACTTATCTATAAGGAAAGACAAAGTGCTAAGTTAGACACTTCTAAGAGTGCCTGTAAAGTTAATGTTTTTTTTATAACTGAAACAAGCATTTTTTTTTAAACTGTAAAAGGTTTTTCCAAAATAGTTTGGATTTTCTTAAAGAATAAAGTATAATTGTATCCTTCCTAAGGCACTTAGCTGTAAGAGCAAATAAAAAGTTTGTTGGAAATTATTAAAATATCTGGAGTCATGTCGTGATTAAAAAAAAAGCTCAACAAGTTTGGTCACACTGGTACATTTGGCCTAAAAGTTTTCAAAATGGTGTTCAAACATGGCCTTGGTGACCTTGCTGGTGTCAACACATGCCCGCTCCACACCTTTGGTCACACCTGGTGGTCCACAGCTGAACACGCCCACTTTTCTTGTCTGGGGAACAAAGCAGGATTATTTTAAGGGAGGCGATTTGGTCGTACAGTGGGTAAAGTACTTTCTCAAACTAACTGTCTATAGGGTAGATGAAGTAGAGTGCATTTATTTAAATCAATTTTAGTTTTCCAAAACTTATCACTAACATTCAGACATTGATTGGCTTTCTATGATTCAAACAGCTTCACCCTCCACCTGTATGATGTACTTTACAGTCTACAAACCTAAATAGATCCTCCCTTATGCAGCAAAGTAGATCAAAGAAAACCTTTACGTAACACGTACCTGTGGGTGAGCCCTATGGACAGCGTCCATGATTTTGTTCATCTGAGGCCGACCAAAATGTGTCGTGGCCTTCAGACCTGTGAAAACACTTCTCCCCCCATTCATCTTCTGGAAATGTTCCTCAAAAATATACTGAAAGAAAAAACATTGGAAAAGTTAGAATCTTTGCTAAAAAATATTTTAAATTTAAATAACTGTTTTTTCTTAAATAAAACTGAATTGTTGGTAAATCAGTGGTGAACTATATATCACAATATATTTGTGACTGACAAAGAGGCAATAGGTTTTGATATATTGTAGCATTGACTCACTCTTATAATTAATTTATTATCCTCTCATAATTTGGGTTTATACATTTCCATGACGTACCACACATATTTCAACACACCAGTAAGGATTTACCACTAAAACCTCTACTACATTACAAAATCATCACAATAAAATCTTAATAGAAATACAACTCTACCAACCTAATATAAACTTACCAGTAATAAAGTGCTACCAACTAATCAAGAACTCACCAGTAAGGAATTCCTCAGATCAAAGTTCTGAAAGAACTGTGTGATGAAGATGTCAATGGATGCTACCAACTAATTAAAAACTCACCAGTAAGGAGGTGCCGACAACTAATTAAAAACTCATCAGTAACGAGGTCCTAAGATCAAAGTTCTGAAAGAACTGTGTGATGAAGATGTCTATGGATGCTACCAACTAATTAAAAACTCACCAGTAAGGAGGTCCTAAGATCAAAGTTCTGAAAGAACTGTGTGATGAAGATGTCTATAGACACCATGCCCTCGGTGTCGATCTCCTCCACCTCCCTCAGGATGTCAATCAGCCACTCAAAATGGCGCTGGCTGCCAGTGATCCAGATGAAATACAGCTGCAAAAAATTAGCACACTTGTTAGATGGATTCTTTATGTCTAGTAAAGTACTATTTCGAAACTGCTAGTCCAAAGGGCAGTTGAAGTAGAGTTCACCTGTTTCAGTGACCCCTAACATAACTCAGGTACCCACCTAAGCTGGGTGGAATCAGGGATGTTCTACTGACAATAACCCAGGATTCTTACTCTAGACATTTGGGTTGGCAGTCAGAAGAACTACTGCTTTAATAACATAGCAAAACACATATTTATAAGAGTTAAAATTTCAATTCATTATATAGATAGAATCCCTTAGGACTTAACTATGTAGTTGCTAACAGATGTTCAGTAGGCTTATGTTGCCATAAAATATGTTATGTTAAATTAAGTGTGGTATATAAAAACAGATTTTAAAGAAGAGTGGATTTTTGTCAGAACTACTGTATGTATTGGTGTTTGTGCCACATAAATATGGTCCATATTAAACATTCTTATACAGCATGATCTTTATTTCAAGATCTGTATTGAGGCAGAGGCGTAGCTACCCTTTCCGGCGCCCGGGGACAAACTTTCGATTTGCACCCCCATCCAACTTTTCATTTGCACCTCCCTCAAACTTTCAAACTTTCAATTTGGCCCCCCCCCCCCCTAAAGTCGGCGCCCGGGGACATATGTCCCCCCGCTACGCCTCTTTATTGAGGAGACACTTTTTACAAGGTACCCACTCTTTACAAGGTACCCACTCTTTACAAGGTACCCACTTTTTACAAGGTACCCACTCTTGACAAGGTGCCCACTTTTTACAAAGTACCCACTCTTTACAAAGTACCCACTCTTTACAAGGTACCCACTCTTGACAAGGTACCCACTTTTTACTAAGTACCCACTTTTTCCAAAGTACCCACTCTTTCCAAAGTACCCATTCTTTACAAAGTACCCACTCTTTACAAGGTACCCACTCTTTACAAGGTACCCACTCTTTACAAGGTACCCACTCTTTACAAGGTACCCACTCTTTACAAGGTACCCACTCTTTACAAGGTACCCACTCTTTACAAGGTACCCACAACACATGGAGCAACTAAAATATTTGGCTTGCACAGATAGACAAGAGGGCACAGATGTCATCTCACCTTCTGACATTTGACCTTGTATCTCATGTTGATGGATGACATGTGGACAAAGTCTTTCAGGATGGAGGCGTAGGGGGTGACCCCAATACCAGCTCCCACCAGTACGCTGACATCATACTGGTACCAGTCCTGTTGGCCAGCTCCATAGGGGCCATCTAGGTACAGCTGAGGGTGGGGGGGGGGGGGGGCATGTGACACATTAAGTCAGGTGCAATGTGATATATTTAGTCAGATAAGAGCAATGTGATACATTTAGTCAGATAGGAACAATGTGATACATTAAGTCAGATAGGTGCAATGGGATAAATTTGTTGAGGTTAAGATACGGGCTATGTGGTGTTTGATCAGATAATTTCAAATAATTAAATGAGATCTAATAAAAATTTAGAGATATAAATTAATAGCAATAAACACATAATATTTTTCTAATGGTAACAATTAAATCAAATAAATCAAATAAGACACAAACCTATAGACATAAAGTCAATGAGCTGAGTCCTATGAGTATGGCCAAACAAGCCCAATCACTCTAATGCACAATCATCTTAACAAACTCATCATAAATGATATTTTAGTTAGTTATAAGTTTGTATGTGGTGGATTGTATGGTACATGAAGTAGAGTTCACCTGTTTCTGTGACCTCAGCATATAAAGGGATAGCGTTATAGATACTATGCCCAGCCGCCTTTGCTAGGTAATCTCATGGATATACAACAAGAGTTTATAATTAGCAGTTAGTGCGCAGAGTTTCTTCAAGGCATCTCTTCGACCTCCTGAAGAAAGTCTAACCCCCCCCCCCCCTCCCCCCCTCGAACAAAATGGAATTTATATAGAAAATATATACTTTTACCAGTGTCCGCCCCCAAAAATATCAAGTGCTATAGAGAAAAAAATCTGTCAGATACACTGTAAGATACAAATACCAAACACAGCTACAGACATTAGGGTAGTTCTTGCTGCTCTTGTTTGATGTAAATAATGAGATACAAATACCAAACACAGCTACAGACCTTTGGGTAGTTCTTGCTGCTCTTGTCATCATCAAATATGTGCCTCAGGTTCCAGGTCCACGGTCCCAGGGCTCGGATGTGGAGCTTCAGGGTGTCCTCATGTGGGGCAGAGGTCAAGGTGAATGGGTGGTACTCATCTTTACCTTGTGCCAGGCAGGCTATGCGCACCCACTGGCCAGATTTGTATTCAAATCTTGGGGGTCGTTTGAATTCTATCATAGTCACGTCTAAATGGGAAAAGGGGGTAATACGAATTACTTATAATTAATCAAAACATTTTCATCTTTTATGATATTGAAAATCCTATCAGACTCATCTGTATGAGGTGGTAGGGTGGGGGGTTATAAAATGTTATAAAACATTTAAATATTTGAGGTCATTTAAATTCTACCAGTTGGATCCGTAGAGGAGGCAATACATTTTTAAAACTATTGATAATTAAATAATCAAATCAACTATTCTTTATGATGAGCCAGAGCTCTAGTGTATGAATGTAAAGGAAGTGTTCCAATACCTGAGGGTAGGTTTTGTGCCTTAAAGATGTGAGCAGATTAATGATTGTAAAGGAAGTGTTTCAATACCTGAGGGTAGGTTTTGTGCCTTTAAGATGTGAGCAGGTTAATGAATGTAAAGGAAATGTTCTAATACCTGAGGGTAGGTTTTGTGCCTTTAAGATGCAGATCTCAGTTTTCTTGCGGCTGAGAGAGATGAGCTTGTCGAGTGTGAACAAGATGGCGGGGCCGGTCAGGTAGGCAAAGAACATCGGCTTCTGTACGACCACGGTGGCGCCGTGGATGATGGTCAGCACGTACAGGGCAATGAACAGCTTGTGGGTCATCCAGAAGAGGGTGAAGATGTGGCGCCTGGCAATCTGGGTGGCAAACGTGTACAGGACACACAGGACTAGGACTAGCAGGACCCCAGTAAAACCTGGTAAAAAAAACAATTACATTTTTTTTTCTTAGTTGGTAAGACGGGACAGAAGACTTAGAGAAGAATTTTTAAACATGTATAAAGTAGCCGATAAATTTTAAATTAAAAAAAAATATGCTAAAAATAGAAACTGATAATTTACCTGGCATGGTTCCAAAGACCCATTCTTGGAATGTGAGAGGTATTTCATTCCTACAAAAGATAACATTTTGCTTAAAATTATTTTCAAATAAATTATTAAGTATTTTTACTTTTTGGAAATTCATAAAGACTAGGCTTGTAAAAATACACAGGTGTTACCTTCTACATACACACATATTTGTACACTATTTAAAACTGTGTTTGTACACTTACCTGAAGACCAAGCTTGTAAAAATACACAGGTATTTGGTGGGCTGAGAGACAAGGTGATAAAAGTTGAAGCTGTAGCCAATGACGTGAATAGCTGCAGGTACATCAAGATCAAATAATCAGACTTAAAATTTGGTCGCAATGTTATTTGCGTTTTTGGATTCAATTGATTAAAGTGTTCTTCAACAAGTACACAAAAAAATCCAAGGAAACATTAAAAATTCTGAAGAAAGCAAAACAATAGCTGGCAAGAAGACTGAAGATTATTACTATTATTAGGGTAGGCATTAAGGTAAATTTAAAGAAAAGATTGTTTAGGTAGCAAAATTGCTGAACAATGATTCAGGTATAAACATTCTTAAATTAAAAATAGATTCATTAAAAAAACAAATGAAACAGTTGGTTAGCGCAGACATGAGTTACCTGAGAAGAATAAAGCTGTCCAGGCGACAACCTTATGGAATGAGATGTGTGAGTCAAACGGAATGAACAAGTTCAAGGCTGTTGACCTCAGGTATGTGATTGTGTTCCGGCACATGGTCAGCAGTAGAAAACTGGGAAATGGAAACAGTTGTTGTATTACATGGTGACTGTTTCGTCTTGTAGCAAACATTAGTATAACAAAATATAATATCAATGTAAACAAAGTAAGTGTGATGATATGAAATACATGAGAGGTGTATATGTAAGACAAGAGTGCTGTGTGTGTGTGAGTGTGAGTGTGTACACCAAACTTTTGTGTTGCTAGGAATTGTTGTGTCCGGGTTTGTTGATGTGTGCTGTTGTATTTCTTAAAAAAAAAACAATTCAAAAAACAACTGCCTACAATGCAGATTTTTAAAAACAACTACCTAAAAAAATCTACCTAAATTATTTAAATACGATTTAATAAAACAAAACGTTTTTATTATGTGTGTAATTGTTTTTAAAACTGCCTAAATGATAGAATGAGAAGTAAAACTACCTGAATGTGAAGATGAGATTTACCTGAAAGTGAAAATGAGATTTACCTGAAAGTGAAAATGAGATTTACCTGAATGTGAAAGACATAGCAGCAGCAGCACCACGTGTAAAGCTGATGCCATAACTCATCAGTTTCCTGAAGCCTGAGTGTTCCTGTTCCACTGTGTAGTCTGTGTAAAATGGTGGTTACAAATAGTTTTAGATTCTGAAACAACTCTTTTTTTTCTTTTTATAAATGGCTTCAATTTAGTTTTATATAAGAAGATATCTGATGGATACCCAAATCAAGTAAAGGAGAATAAAGGTGGCTGTGCATAGTGTTAACCACACTAATCCTTCAAATGCTGAGGTCAATGAAACAGTTGAACTCTACATCAACTGCGATGTGGACCACCAGGTTGAAAAAGGTACTTACCTTTTTTTTTAGAAGCTAACTACTTAAATTTTTTAATAACTATTAAATAGTTTGTTTTAAAACTAAAAATTTGTATTAAAAAATGACTTTAAATTTTGTAATCTAAACTCACAATAAAACCTTTCAGCAAACAGCCCGACACAGACGCCATAAAACAGGATGAGGAAGAAGATGTGCTGCCTGTAGTTCTCAATAAAGTGTTTGACCAGCTTCATCTTGGCCTTGACAGGCGTGTACGTCTCCCTCACAGCCTCAAACTTCTTAACCAGCTTGGACCCTCCTCCATTCTCCAGCCCTGACAGGGATGCCATTGACCCCCTCTTGCGCATGTCACTGTCACTGCTGATGACAACACAATTGGACTGAGATTACTTCCCCTATTTCTACTTTCCTTACAGACAAAACTGGCTCAAATGTTGCTCATAAGTTAGGTAGATAACAACATGATGAAGATTCAATGCTGTTCTCCCTTAAATTGCCAACCCCAAAATGTGTGTATTTTCATCAGGCATTTGATTTCCATTGCACCACCTGTTGGGATATTGGGGTACCTTGGACAAAAGACAACCTAGTCTTGTGAGTTGGTGTATAGAGAACACATTTTAAGCTAGACTTTATCTCCCCTAAAGAAATTACTATACAGTATTTACTGCAGAATGTAAAAAATGTGCACTAGTTTCAGAAAACCAGGTAGGCTTGTCTTACTATGTAGCCAACATTAACTAGCCAAATAATGTGAAGGATAAAAGTAACATAAACAAACCTTTTCTTGGGTGATTTTGGCAGCACATTTGACAAACCTGAAGATGTACAATTTTCTTAATTAACCAAACAACAGATACAGTTTAAAAACCATATATGACTTTATGGATGAGTTGCAGAGTAGGTGTATGATTCTTATTGATCAAGTTTAGGTACACAGTAGCTTGCTGAACATTACATTAAGCAGAAAAATAAAAAATATGAAAAGTAATAGTTCAAATTAAACCCATGAACAATAATTTATTTGAGGAAGTGCTATTTGAGTGCATATAAAATAATTTTTTTTTAAATATAAAAAAACATCCACTTACCCTTCCAATCAAAAGAAGAGTGTGATAATTTATTCATCTCAGGTGAGAGCAGGTGGACAAAGTCCTCAAAGGTGTATTTCTCCTTGGGTTCCATCCCAGACTGGCTACACAGAGACTCCACCAGCAGGTTGACATCCTCGTAGTCCAGGTTGCTCTGGGCCAGCTCCAGCAGGGACCTGCAGTACACACCAGACTTTTAAGTTAGACTTTTGATTACACAGCTCTGTACCAGCACACATCAGACTTTTAAGATCAGACTTTTAAGATCAGACTTTTAAGCTAGACTTTTAAGACCAGACTTTTAAGACCAGACTTTTAAGTTAGACTTTTAAGACTAGACTTTTAAGACCAGACTTTTAAGACAAGACTTTTAAGATCAGACTTTTAAGACCAGACTTTTAAGACCAGACTTTTAAGACCAGACTTTTAAGACCAGACTTTTAAAACCAGACTTTTAAGATCAGACTTTTAAGATCAGACTTTTAAGACCAGACTTTTAAGATAGACTTTTAAGATCAGACTTTTAAGACCAGACTTTTAAGATAGACTTTTAAGATCAGACTTTTAAGATCAGACTTTCAAGACTAGACTTTTAAGACCAGACTTTTGAGACCAGACTTTTAAGACCAGACTTTTAAGACCAGACTTTTAAGACCAGACTTTTGAGACCAGACTTTTAAGACCAGACTTTTAAGACCAGACTTTTGAGACCAGACTTTTAAGACCAGACTTTTAAGACCAGACTTTTAAGACCAGACTTTTAAGACCAGACTTTTAAGACCAGACTTTTAAGACCAGACTTTTAAGACCAGACTTTTAAGACCAGACTTTTAATCTTCTGGCTCTGTGCTAGCACACCAGACTTTGATTACACAACTCTGAGGCAGCACACCAGACTTTGATTACATAGCTTTGTGCTAGCACACATCAGACATTTAAATACATGATTCTGTTCTATAAAACCAAATCAAAATTTTTACTTACAAACATAAAATTAAATAAAATTCTTAAGTGGCCAAAATAGACCTGACCTAAACAATTTAAGAGATAACATAAACATTACCTGAACATTTGTCCAATCTGTTTCTGGCTCATGTAGCCTGTGCCATCTATATCATACATGTAGAACATGGTCTGGAGTTTCTCGTTGATTGAACCTGGAGGGAAACAATAAATATTTAAATTCTTTATTTCTAGATTCTCATTAACTAACCCTGAAGGGGGGAGAAATAGTTAAATTCTTTCATTCTAGATTCTCATTGATTGAACCTGGAGTAGGGGTTTTTGAGTCCCCTTAAATTGCCAATTAACATTTAAATGACTGGATACATGTTTCAGATACTGATGGTGCTGAGATTTAAGCTGATGGTGCTGACCTTTAGAGAAGAGGACCACAGCATTGAGGAACTCCCTAAAGGAAATGTAGCCGTTCCTATCGGAGTCAATCAGAGAGAAGAAGTGCTCCACAAACAGGGAGTTGGGCTTGATAGCCATGGCTTCAGCAAACTCTTCCTTAGACAGTTCAACCTGCAGGTGTAAAACATCATGTTTAGTTGTAAAGCAAGTACATCTTATCCATATTTATATGTACAGTAAATATGTTTGAACCACTTTTAGTTGGAGAAAAATACATTGTAATGTAATTTTTAAACACTCTTGTGTTATTATGATGAATGTTGTAGATCTGTTATATTACAAATAATTAGATTTTAAAATAGTCATCAGCATAAGTGTAGTTAGCTATTGTTTATAGATGTTAAAATTCAAATTTTTTGTACTTTTTTTTTACTTTATGTCAAATTTCTTTTTTGCAGTAGATTATTATTTAAGATTTAAAAAATAATATTTTAGATACAAATATAAGAATTTACAAAGCTCAAACCTCCATAATTTCCTGGCTATATTTCCTCATGTCCAGTTGTATGGTGTCAAAGTTAGGATTGTAATCCATATTAAATGCCTGTATAAAGATTATATTATTTTTAAGTGTTTTCACATTTCAAATACACAACTGTGGTAGTTAAAATCAAAACCAATGTAAACGCTGCAACATGCATTTTAAGTGACTAAAATTTGTAAATTAATATTATTTCTAAATGTAATAATTTAATTCAAATATACATATCAGTTGTCTATTTGAAATGACTGAAAGTGCTACCATCTTTAAATAGAAAAATTAGTTTATTATATTAGATAAGCCAATAGACAGTCAGCAATAACTAGTGCTGTAAAACACATTGTTTTGAGTGCACCAACCTCAGAGAAGACAGTCTTGAAGAACTTTTCCAGCATTTTGTTTCTTTTTTCCTTGGTCGTGGCAGCGTTGTACAGGTCTCGTAGCCTCAGCTCTATCACAGAGAAGTCTACGTTGTGGGTCTGGGCAAACGTACACAGCACCGTACAGAACTCATTTCTCATTGGCTCAGAGGGAAACTCAACAACCTGGTTAGGGTTAGAGGTCAGTTAGGGTTAACACTCACTGAATCAAAAAATCAAAACAAATATAGTAGAATATTCATCACTATGTTCAAAAAGCTTATCAACCCTACCATTTCAAAATTAAATGTATCATTACTATATCAATTAGCCCTACTAGTCATTGAAGTATCAAAGTCTAGCTTGATATGACATTTCAATCAAAGGTTTTAATTTAAGAAAGTACCAAGAATACTGTAGGTCTTTTCATGAACTTTTCATTCAAAATTTACTTAGAGTAGGACTACTTAGCAATAGCTACAAACACTTTTACAAGAAAAAGTATCATATTTATTTAGAATAGGCTACAAGCACACAAATAGAAAAAAGTTACAAATTTACATCAGACTGCAAAGAAAAAAAAAGGAAAAGAGTTTCAAATATAATTAGACTATAACCACAAATAGGACTATATGACAAATCCTAAAATTTACTTAAGACTACAAGCACAAATTGAAGTCCAACATTTTGATTTACCAGGTCATACTCTCTAGGCATGATAATGGCCAGAACATTTCTCTTTTTGTTGGAGCTCATCTTAATGGCAACGGTGGACAGGTAGCTGATTTTGATTGACCTAAAAATTTAATACAGTTATAAGCAGATTGTGTCATAGTATAAGATATACAACATTATTTTTTAACTCATGTCATCCTCTGTACTAAGAAAGTAAATTTTACTTTTTTATGAGAGCACCTCAATTAAAAACAAAATTTACTATCTAGCCACAAAATTAATTTTGGTCTTTCTTTGAATATATATTTTTCATTATATTTTACATCCTTATAGTTTGAAATTAATTTTATGGAAAAAATCTTACATTTTAATAATTTTTTGCCTAAGAAAATCCAAGTGAAAATACCTACATTAATTGCTAGTTGAAAGTAAAATATCTTTTTACCTGATGTGCATGCCGCTTGTTGCAAAGATCTCTAGACAACCTTTGTTGGTCAGATGTAGTTCCACTGATCTTGGCTCTACATCACAGCCTCGCCATTCCAAGGCATCATGCACTGTTATACAATCATTTAAACATTTATAGTTTGTATAAGGTGGTGTGGTTATGGGGTGGTGTGGTTATGGGGTGGTGACATTGTTTGTGTAGCATCCAAGCCATTCCAAGGCATCATGCACTGTTATACAATCATTTAAACATTTATAGTTTGTATAAGGTGGTGTGGTTATGGGGTGGTGTGGTTATGGGGTGGTGACATTGTTTGTGTAGCATCCAAGCCATTCCAAGGCATCATGCACTGTTATACAATAATTTAAACATTTATAGTTTGTCTAAGGTTGTGTGGTTATGGGGTGGTGAGATTGTTTGTGTAGCATCCAAGCCATTCCAAGGCATCATGCACTGTTATACAATCATTTAAACATTTATAGTTTGTATAAGGTGGTGTGGTTATGGGGTGGTGTGGTTATGGGGTGGTGACATTGTTTGTGTAGCATCCAAGCCATTCCAAGGCATCATGCACTGTTATACAATAATTTAAACATTAATAGTTTGTATAAGATGGTGTGGTTATGGGGTGGTGACAATGTTTGTGCAACTAAAAATTTTGAGTACATTTCTGTCTATAGCGTGCAGCAAAGGAGGTTCCACCCCCACCTAACAGATATCTGACATTGGGAAGGTGGCTGATATTTTATTGACCACAAAAGCAGATACACTTTATATGCCTTACAAACCATCAGGTTTTGAAGTTGTATGTTTTGTTATACAGACTAAGCAAAATCAAATTATTGTATGTAGCCAGACAGTTTTTCGTGATAATCAGCTAAAATTAAAAGCACCTAAATTAAGTATTCAAGTATGAATTTTGAAACAAGATGAAGAAATAACTGCCAAACATTTTGTTAATTTACACACTTCAGGATACTGAATAGTAAACCTACCAGACACACTACAGGATATAGAAAACCTACCCGATACACAACAGGATATAGAAAACCTACCTGACACACTACAGGATAAACCTACCAGACACACTACAGGATATAGAAAACCTACCAAACACACACAGGATAAACCTACCAGACACACTACAGGAAATTGTCCTTCTCAAGATTCTCTTCTTCTCCTTCTCTATCTTCATGGAGTTGAGGTGTTTCTGGTGCTGCCACCTCTTGCATTTGGCCAGGATAAATGCAGTTAAAATACACACTGAAACAAACATATCAAGTGTTTGGTGATACACATGTTTAACCTTTCCCTGCCAAGTTTTGTTATTTAAGTACACAATATATACACTATGCAAATACAACTAATACTTATTAATAAGTAGGCCTACTACTCCACAATTTATTGGATTTATTTTTTTGTTTGAATTAAATATATAAGGTAAACATATATAGTTTTTTAAATCTCCTCAGATTTTTCATCCTCCAAGTAGTGAAAAAAAAACTTTAATCAAGCAAATTTCACAATCAACTTACATAAGGGAAGCAATCCAATGCAAGTCCAGATGATAATGTATGCTATTTCGCTCCCTTTAAAGTAATCTCTATCAGTATTCTTGGGACATGGAGCAAGTTGAGATTCATTAAATGTTTGAGGTTCTGCACAGGTGTCTAGAATTTTAATTAATTAAGGAAAGAAAAAAATAATAATTCTGAAATTCTATAAAAATGGCATAAATATTGTGATGTTTTATTATTCTTTATTAACAAGTATTTGTATCAGATCCCAAAATTATAACAATTATTTATTATGAGCACAGACAAAAATTATCTTCACCGAATAATAATAAAAAAATAAAAACGAGGATATACCATTAGAGACAAGAAAAACATCCTTCTGTAGGAACTTGTCCTCAATCTGTGTGACATTGTAAATAATATCATGGAGTGTGATGCTCTGGATCTCAGCTATTTCCTCACTACTGAACAACCTGCAAGATTTTGATCTATGTTAGCACATAGGTGACATGTGGTAGGTGAAAGGTGACCATAGGTAAAAGGTGACCAGTGTTAGGTAAAAGGTGACCAGTGTTAGATAAAAGGTGACCAGTGTTAGGTAAAAGGTGACCAGTGTTAGGTAAAAGGTGACCGGTGTTAGATAAAAGGTGACCAGTGTTAGATAAAAGGTGACCAGTGTTAGATAAAAGGTGACCAGTGTTAGGTAAAAGGTGACCAGTGTTAGGTAAAAGGTGACCAGTGTTAGATAAAAGGTGACCGGTGTTAGGTAAAAGGTGACCAGTGTTAGGTAAAAGGTGACCAGTGTTAGATAAAAGGTGACCAGTGATAGATAAAAGGTGACCAGTTTAGATAAAAGGTGACCAGTGATAGATAAAAGGTGACCAGAGATAGTTAAAAGGTGACCTACAATAGCCAGATTCCTGGTTTTCAAATTATTGAAAACATTAACTTTATTTTAACATACTGCTTTACTTGCACTTCTAAATTTTATCTAAAGACAATATCAAAACAAGAAAAGAATTTAAATAAAAGCCTAATAGATAAAATGGGTAGACTTCTAAATTATATATCCTATTCCCTTTGAGAAAAAAATTGAAATACAATCGAAAGCGGATTAGTTTAGTCAACTATTTTATTTTCTCAATGGTTTCTTTGTGAATAAAAAATAAAAGGAAAAAACAATTAAGACAAGCTAAAGATGTATCAGACTACTAACCCATTATCTTTGTTCTCAAACCAGAACCTGTCTCCGTCCCTGATCCTGATGAACTGGTCATAGAGGATGAGAGTGAAGAGTTCGCCAGGACCTTCGTCTGTTGTCTCCATCATGCCCCCAACAAACATGTCCACCTTACTCAGGTCATTCATGTGGATCCTTTTGAATGTTTCCATCAGCTGCAATATGTTACGTATACGTAAGGTTAGGAATAATTGGCTGTTATGAAAGAAAAATAAATTTGCCTTATCCCATCTGAAAGGACAGAGTACTGTTTTTTTTTTTCCTCAGCATGTGTAGGGAAGTTTGGTCAGTTGTTTGCCCAGCCATCTTTACTTCTCTGAAAAGAGTCAGGTACCCATTACAATTCAGGGGCGTCCTACAGTCTCAAATCTGGGAACTGAACTCGAGACTCTTTAGAGAAGAACTCATTCTCTTTACAGATTGCTTATGTAATCCCATTATTTTTAAACAGCTGATAGGATAATGCAGTAATGAATAGTTTTTTTTCCTTTTGTTTGTAGCACTGTTAAATTCAGGATAAAAGTAGCAATTTTAGATAAATATTAGATTTGATAAGAGCTATTGTTAATTTTACAAGTAACAAATAATTACATGTGATTTTAAAAAAAATTATCTACAATTTTTTAACTCTTTAAACAGACATGTGATTTTTAAAAATTTCATATAATACAAGCAATTTGTCAGAATATTATTTAAAATTTATTTTATTTTAAATTAAAGATGTTAAATTGAATTACAAAGGTGGCTACAAGATATTAATTTAAAAACGGATGTATGTCTGAATGCTGAGTTAAGGAGTGGACATGTAGCACAAATATTTGTGTACAGAATAGATATAGAAAAACATGTAAACATCAGTCAAGAGACTCAACAACTTACCTGTGGGTTGCTTTCATTCAACTGTGTGTTTATTTCTTCAAATGAGTTTTTAACAGGCAACCCCATGGTGAGCCTGACTGTGTTGTAGTCAGGTAGACCGTAATCTCGGCCTTTCATGATGGCCTGCAGCACGGCATCGTTGCTCGTGTGGTATGCGGTGCCATAAAAGTAACCTGTAGAATCAAATGTTGGGTTAGGTATTTCAACCAGATCAGCCACTACTTTTTATACCTTACTATCCGTGCTTTTGATAAAGATGGTGAATAAAATTAAGAATTTTAGTAAACTTGGGCACTTTATTAAATGATAACTAAAATGATTCTAGTATGGGATGGCGTGGTGGAATGATAGACTGTTTGACTGCTAGTCTGAATAGTTACTGTAGGACATCCTTGAATCCCTCCAGCTATGTTGGGTACCCTGACCGATTTTGGGAAAAGTAAAGGCTGCTAAGCATGATGCTGACCACACCATCCCATGATATGCTGAGGTCAAGAAACTTATGAACTGTACTTCATCTGCCCAACAGATTACTAGGTCTAAAGAGGAATCTTAACTTTTTTAACTCTTCTTCTTCTTCTTCGTTCTTAATTATTAGTGATTGAAGGGGATCGAGATTTATCTGCCAGTGGGTTTGAACTCGAGACTTTGTTCGAATTTATCAACCATGAGCTTTTTGCTGACTCGACCACGCCTCCAACACAATTAAGCGTTACGTGTCAACTGGTTATGCGCCATTGAGGCCATTGACTCCGATTTCAGCCTGCTTTTCTTTTTGGATTTGCTTCCATAGCCTTTGTCCAACCAAGAACAAACTACAAGGCAGCAGTTGTTTAATTTTGGAGTTGTCTCTCCTAGAAGAGTGGCTGTCCCCAGCTAACGAGCCTCATCTGCCTGAGGGCTCGAACTCGAGACTTTTCGGTTTAGCAACCATGAGCTTTACCGACTCGACCACGCCGACCCCACTTTTTTAACTGATTATAGCCAGAATTTGTTGACATACTTCTGTAATCTTGAACAACGTATGTGTCAGCTTTCTCTGCCCACTGTGCTGCTAGACCTTTCAAAATATCATTGACACTGTCTTCTTCCTCATACACTGCCTCCTACCAACAAACATATAAACATAGATAGATACAACTTTAATTAGTCTTTTATACAACATGGATGTGCTGTGTAAAAGTTATCAAACCATGCAGAAAAAAATAAATTGTTAAAACCATCTTAATAATATTAATATTCAACAACAATCCATGTTTCAAACTTAGATATCGGTCAGGATGAAAAGTAAGTTTTGTTATCACCCACAGTATGTATGTTATCTTTCCTTACTCACCATAGCCTTCCAATATGTCCGACACAGACGTTTTCCTTTGTGTTTTCCTTCCTTTCTAATGCTACACTTCTTGTCTCTGCAAAAAAATGCGCTTAAAATTAATAATGTTGTCAAATAAAACATTTTGTTTTCTTTTCTGGTTTATATATATATATATATATATATATATATATATATATATATATATATATATATATATATATATATATATATATATATATATATATATATATGTATATATATATGTATATATATGTATATTTATATATATATATATATATATATATATATATATATATATATATATATATATATATATATATATATATATATATATATATATATATATATATATATATATATGACTTCTTTATAAATTAAGTTGTAGGGTTTGCTTTACAGTTTTAAAATCCAAAATCTGCAAGCTAAATTTCAATTAGATCTAGTTTGCAATTATTGCTTGTCTTTGAGCTTGATAAACTGTAGGATACCCTTAGAATGTTTAGAGAGAGGGCAAGTGAAGTGACTGTTTGATTTATTTGAGATGCTAACTTTAAATGAAACCTTACAACTGGTTAATTCCTGCTGGAATTAATGTCATTATATAGTTGATGGCGCCAGCATCAAAAATATCTGTGATATCACTTTTCATTGAAGATTTGTAACCTGAAATGATGTAAATATTGATGTATTTATAGTAGATAGCTTTTATCAATTTTATTAGTAAAGATTGTCTAAATTTTGGAGAATAATATTAATTTTAATTTTGCTGCTGTTGCTACAAAAAAAAACTGACTACAATGTCCCATTGTAACAGATACACCTATTTCTATTTCAATATTCACTCAGATATTGTAGAATTCATTAAATAATTAATTAATTCATATCTTACCAGTGTAGGGTGGCAAACTATGACCAATCAACTTAGGCAACCAATCATAGACTATTATTTTCTGAAAAACAAAACAATACCATAAATAAAGGTGTAGTGTATTTAGTTTCAATTCTTAGCAACCTCAGCTGTTTGTTATTAACCATCAATAATGTTGGCTAAATCAGCCATTTTCAGATTTTTTAGCTGTCTATCACACAAAATGTAATGAAGTTCATTTACTATATAGGGTACATGCACTGTGTGAATATTAAATATATCATTGTTAAATAATAATTTAACACAGAATGTTAGATTTGCATCATCAACTAACAGTTAAACTAAGTAATTGTGAAAGACAGTTAATTTTTTTAAATTTAAATTTAGTATAGATTCATATTATTGTGATAAAGTGTAAAGTGTAAAGATTTAAACTGAATAATCATTGATCCATATTAGAAAGTTAGCCTCTGGGGGTAGATCTAGATCTACAACCAAATTTATAACATAAAATATAAAGGAATAAAATTTAAAGTGTCTAAAGTTATTTGGCGGGAAAACTTTGAAAGTCATAAAATGAACTAAAATAAGTAGGTCATGCTTCCAAGCAAATATTCCAGGTCTAGATTCTAGAGAGATGCCACATGAAGCACATTCCCCTCCCCCCCCCCCCCCCCCCCCAACGAAGCACAATTTCAATTTATATACAAAACAAAACATTTAGTAGTATTACTTTATACTATCTTTATACTATACTTCAACCAGTGTGCGCCTCCGCCCCACCCTCTCCCGTTTAAAAAAAATTACCAAGATTTTAAAATGTTTTGTTTTTAAATAAACTTTTAATGTAAATCAATCACCTGCATTGTAGCTATGACTCTGCGTCTAGCCTGCTCAAAAACTTCATCATTCGTCAAATTTGCGCGATGTTCTAAGATTTTATCGACTACTTTGTTGTGGTATCGATAAAACATGACGCTCAATGCCAACAACGCCGGGTTCTCGAAAACATGAGGGTCTCCAAGACCTAAAAGAAAAACAAGATTTTACTTCAAATCAAAGATGAGAAAAGGGTTTGTTATATCATGTCTCCAAATTTTAGAATATAGATCTAGATATTAGGGCTACTCACGCCAAAGGTCCGGGGCGGTATTGTGGCTGTAAGTGAGAGGGTGATATTTTAGGTTGACCTCATTTCGCAGTGGAAATTTTCCCCATTTGTCCTCACAGGCCAGCTTTCCGCTGTTAGGTTGTCGAAGAAACTCGGTGCGAACGACATTGTTGCCGTAAATAAAACTTCCGTCGATGTAGCTAGATGCACCATTCAGCTGAAATAAGAATCTTCATGTAGAATCTAGACTCTTGATCTAGATTAGATCTAGATTTAGTATATTTCAGAATAAGTTAAAATATGTTTATGATCTTTAATCTTGAGAAACAAGAAAATTAAAATATAATTTTTGGCAACATGCTCGCACACCATAGTAATATCTTCTTTCTAGAACTAGACAGAGGCATAGCGAGCGGGGGGCGGGGAGTACATATGTCCCCAGGCGCCGACCTTAGGGGGCGCCAAAATGTATTGGAAAAACAAATTAAAAATTAAAATCTCATTTTAGCTGCATTTTTGCTTATTTATAAATATAAAAAATATATGAGGAGGGTGTGCAAATCGAAAGCTTGTGGGAGGTGAGGGGGGGGGGGGGGGTGCAAAATTTAAAAAATTTAAAGTTTGTCCCCGGGCGCGGGGAACGGTCGCTCTGGATCTAGATCTAGTAGTTCTACATCTAGGCCTATGTTTTATTAAAATTTTCTAAAGGGCGTAACAATTAAAATAAGACAAGGAATGAAAGATAGTCTCCCTTCTGTTAAATTGGATGATAAACTCAATGTTGAGATATATTAAAACGTAGAAGTATTCCGTGTTTTTTTTTTTTAAATACAATAGTTTAAAATAAGGCAATTAATCATAATCTAACAATAACGAACTAAATGAACCATTTTATTAATTGGTTCTTTCAATCACCTATCGACCTCATTGAACCGTGACAGCTTCCTTAACGTATTAATTTTTTGTGACGTACAATATGACGTCAGAGTACCTGTCTCCTAGGATTGTTCGGCGATTGGCCCGTGTTCTTGTCGTAGGCTTTTCGCTCGTACGGGATGCTCTCCCTTCCCGTGGAATCGGGGTCAAAGTCGGGGTCACCGCGGGGCACGGGAGTGTTGACTAACTCCATGGGGCAGGTGACGTCATCGGTGTCCAGTATCTCATACTCAACAAGACGACCTTGAGAAAAAAATATATCCTCCTGAGTTTAAAAGTTGAGTTGATTGATATAATGTGTTGATTTAAGAGTGTTTTAAAAATATTGCGTAGTTGAGTGTCAAGGTCACTTCTGTGGTTTAACCATCCCAATTTAAACTTTGAACACGTTTTTTTTTTTCAGTTCCTGTATCTGGCCGTTCAAATACCACAACGCCTCATTAAAGTTAGTACTCTAAGGTTACCTGTACGTTGTGTTGGGTGTGTGGCTAAAGTTAAGATTGGGGCGAGGCAAGTATAACGGGTTAAATTTGGAATAAAGGTTAAAGTATCGGTATCAAGGATACGCGCAATTCTGTTATTGATGTTTAACTGATTAGCTTGAAAGTAATTGTATTCCAGAGAGAGAACTAGAACATGATTTCATATAGACAAGCCATCCCCACATTTTAAAATTAGCTTGTATCACCGATAATGATATTTTAACCAATTGGGATTAAGCTTATGATGGAGGTTAGTTTCAGCTTAAAGTTGAAGTGACATACAAAGAAATAGGAATACGTGGCTCTGACTAACAAACAGGCTAGCAGTTAACAGACCATTCTACTCTCGCGGTCATCTGTTCCCCTCCTTTTGTCTCCTTTAAAATAAACCGTTATTTTCTCTCCCCCCCCCCACCAGCACACACTCCCCATTTCTACCATCGTTTCAATTAATGAGTCACTGTGTCCTAATGAAATCCCGTGACCTCTCTTAAACCGAAGCGTCGTGTGACCCTGAAGCGAAGACTTAACGTTTTCAGTGCGCACTTTCTTCAACGATCCAAGTTTTCCCCAGGTACTCATCAGATCGTTGAACTGCAGGTCACAAACTGTAACAACGTGAGTTAATCTTTTGTAAGGGTCACGGAGGCGTAGCTAGGGTAGGGCGGGTGAACGGCCGCCCCAGGTGCCGATATTAATGAGTTAAAGAAAATAATAAAAAGCTCATTTTGAACAGCATGACGAAAGTATACACAGTCGAACTTACGAAAATGGACAGCTACTTGATATTACGGAATTATATAACTGTGTTTTTTTACGTCAATTGTGCGACACCAAAATAAAAGCAGGGCCAGTATCCGATAAAACGCACCCCGACCTTTTCAAATGAGAGGGAGGGGTGTGTTTTTTAGCCAAAATGAAGAATTTTAGCCTAAATAAATGGATTGGGGCGCAAAATTAATATTTTGTCGCGGGACGCCGGAATGGGTCGCTGTGCCTATGAGTGGTCAACAAATTATTACATGGTGTGGTGGATACAAAATTAATATTTTTTAAAATATAATATATAAAAAAAAGTTTCCCTTTCAAACCTGACGGTCTATGGGGCAAGTGAAGTAGAGTTCACTTGTTTCTGTGACCATATATATAATATATGGAAGATCGATATACAGTAAAAGTGGACGCATACTAAAACATACTAAAACATGCGGTATAATTGAAACTAAAAATAATATTTTTAAATTATTTACCAAAAAATGCAAAGAGTGCGGTCAGGTCTTTCTGGTTGGGAATTCCCGACTCGCCAGCGATGTTCCCGAACAGCTCGTTGCTGATTCGTCGAGGATTTGGGCGATCCCATCCGGAGAGTTGGTAGGTCTCGTCTTCATAGGTGGGTGTTATATTTCTCTCAAGCGGACGTCCTGTTCAAGAGAGAGAGAGAGAGAGTAAATGACATAGTTTGTTTAATAAGAAAAGGGCAGTGTACAGACTCTAGACTCGTCTTAAAATAGGTTGTTGGTAGTGTGTATAATTCTAGCTAATGGTAGTGTTTAAGTCAGAAGTTAGGGTCAGAGATATGCCGTTTTTCTTTTAGACATTTTTTCTAGGGTGGGGGGGGGGGGGGGGGGGGTTAGGGAAACATTGGTAAAAGATGTTTTGTATTTAAATTCAATATATATTTTTTTGTCCGTGGCGGGGACTTTTGCGACTAGTAGGAGAGGGATGGTGGGGGGGGGGGGAGGGGGGGGGGTAGAGGTGAAAGTATGAAGATACAATTGCATTTTAAAAAGTAGTGTCAGAATGTGGATTTTTCCCCCAATATTTTGCGTAGTTTTTTGTTAGTAAATTGCAATAAAAAATTATACTTATACTTAATGTTGACTGAGCTCAGTTATTATTCTAGAATGAAATCGATCATTTAAGAAGCGGAAATTATTATCTTGAGTGTATGGTAGGCTGAAGGGTGACTTTAGTCGTTGAGGTAGAAGGTCTGACGTTTTGTGACGTGTGACAATACGGAGAGGATCAGGGGAAAGGTAAAAAAAATCGCGTTAAAGAGCGTCACATCGTTAAATGACGACCACACAGACAAAATTGCTGCACACATGGGAGGATTATGTGTGGATTTAAAATATATATAAATAAGAATGACAGATTGAAGAATAGGCTTAATCCAGTGGGACGGTGACGTCATACCTACGCCTCCCCAGCTGGGGTTGAGGGGGTTGTTGTACCATCCATCAAAACGCTGGACCGGGACTTCACGTTGACCTGAAGTTTTAAAAAAAATAAGAACTTATTGTTTGGAAAGTTGAAAAACAAAACGTTTAGTTACAGGTCATGATATTTAATTTAAGTAAAATATTGTTTTTGCAATTAAAATATCCAATATATATATATATATATATATATATATATATATATATATATATATATATATATATATATATATATATATATATAATTATTATCAACTATTTATATTTTAGAAATAACCGACATTTTATATAAGAAGTCTATTAGGTTATCTCAATACACCTTTGCAAATAGATTACAACAGATATTAGTAACTCACCTAAAACTAGATACACACATAATGCTCCTATGTACATACAATGATGGACTGTCATGGTTCAGACTTGTGGAGTTTTTATTGGTTTTTTTTCCAGCTCTTCTTAGTGAATCTGAGGTAAAAACAAACAAGCAAATTGAGAACAAAGTTTAGTAAATAGAAACAGCGAAATAGCATAGCTATGTGCCCATGGGTGACTGGGAATATGCGCAACGGAAAACTGCGTACAAAAAAAAGTGCGGAAGGGTATTTTTGTTTCGTGCATTTATAGACATTAACAAAGATTGACCATAGGTACATCGTAGCTAAATAAAACAATTTTATACGAAATGTAACAAAATGAAAGTGTATTAGTGTAATTCGTTTTTATTTGCTTATGTTTCTGTTTGCAAAGTTTTCCTTTGCGCATTTTTCTGGAAACCGTGCCAATGAAGCTAATATCCTTCAGAATCAAGAGGAATAAAGGGGAGATAAGAGCATGAGATCAGGTATAGGTCAAGGTGTGGTGTTCCCTGAAGGGTTGAACCAATTGTAGAAGACATTAGGTACCGCCAAGTGGAGCTCTTGAATATCAATTATTGCCATCCGTGGGATTGGTATAGCCTTTAAAGGAGAGCATCTTTTGCTTTGAAGTTCGGAAGTATATATATATATATATATATATATATATATATATATATATATATATATATATATATATATATATATATATATATATATATATAGTTAAAATTAACGTTTGAATTAAGCAAAATCTGTATGCATCACGGGTATAAAGTATGCAGTTTAGTCTTCCTACTTCGGTCAAACTTAGTTAAAAAGTACAAAACATTAACGTTCCCTTTTCATTCAGACCTACTTCATATACCATGGGGTAAATTAAGTAGAATTTATATGTTTTAAACCTTGGCATATGAACGGATGGTGTGGTCAGCACAATGCAGAGCCGCGTTTTCTTTCCCTAACATCAGAACTAGGTGACATACCCTGCAGACCCAGGCCGGACTGAGATCTGAACACACAGACATTTGGGTTAGCAGTGGAGCGCTCTACCACCCATCCACGCTGTTCCATAGCCTTTGTTATGCAATGGTTTATGACTGGCCTCACACTTTGTTAAAAAAAAAAGGGTTTCTGTTGACGATACGCATCTTAGTTGTGTTGATTACTGCATGTAAAGCATCAAATGTAAGCGCTAATTCAAAGGAATGCGCTGAATTAGAAACCATTGCGGACTTTGTGTACTATAATAACCTCTATATAAGGTTAACTTTAGCAGCGCATAACATCGGCTGTGTGGGAACGCTAAGTTATCACAGATCATCTCAAGATCCTGGACAGATCATCTCAAGATCCTGGACAGATCACGACAGTCAGGCAGACGTCACATTAATTACAGTCGTTTGACACTGCGACCAGCGTGACCTGATCGACCTGATAACCCCCAACCCTTGTTCTAAAATTAGACATCGATAAAATCCCGGTGTTATAAATAGATTAAGCTTCTTACGAAACACATGAGGGAGGTCTACTTAGGTGGTCGTTGAATAAGATGGTTCATGACTAGCGATTGATCCCTGCCCAGTCTATGAATGTGGTGCCTGCAGTTGAAACCTTTGTCTAACTAATTAAGTTACCGGTATACTAAACGATCCGAGTAATTTATTGACTACAGAAGCGTTCATAGAAATCCCTCAAAAACTAAACTGTGCCATCCCCAGCCGCCTCCCCATCATGCCCCTCCCCCTCCATCATACTCTCCACCTGAGCATTTCACACCCCCACCTCAGCTACACCGGGAACTGGTCAATAATCGGTCTGTGTCTCAAGTAAATAAAACATAGGCAGAGTTCAAGGGCGTTGATCGCACGGAATGCCGTGGTCAAAACGTTCATCGAACCTACTGTAGCTTACTTACTGGTGTTTGAACCCGTGCCCCTCATTTAAATCGTTCTACACAGACTGCATTGCTTGGTTATAGTTATATGTCAGCAGTGTTGTGTATTTTCAATGGTGAAAATGTGTAGGCTACTCACATTCATCTCACACAAAAATCTTTTAGAAAAATAACTGCTAAGGCATTAATTTGCTCGATCAACTGTTTATTAAATCTTGTATTATTATTTTTTAAACAATATAATAACATTTTAGAAGACATCCCCATTTTACCCACTATAAGAGTTATAGTTTTGTCTACTACAATTATTGCATCATTGATATAGTTTAATATCAATTATATAAATTGTTTCCACCCAAAGTACTAACATCTTGATGATTATTAATGGTTTCAATAACACCACCTAATTTATGCGTGTGTGTGTGTGTCTGGGGTCTACATGGATTAGTGATGTGGTGGAGTTGACACCTACATCCTTTAGGTTTTGTTTCGTTATGCTCAACGCGTGGGAAAATCGTTGTTGTTTCTAATTAACGGTTTTTTACATATAGAGGATATATTCTTACCTAAGCGTTGTCCGAAATCTGATCCGGAGATGATGGAAAAAATGGCGGCATCTGTCTATCGTTTAATCTAGAAAATAATTAATACCACAGTGCAGTCAGTACGATGCGTCAAAGTCAAGATTAAAATCCTTTTGTTTGATTTTGAGCCTTTATTCTTTCAATAATAAATTGTTATTAGTTTAGTTTCATGGCTTTTTGATTGGTTGTTATTTTTATTTTGCGGTTTTCTAGTTCGTACTGCTTGATTAATGTTTCAATATCTGTCTGCTCTATAAATTAAACTTATTTTCTAACATGTGATTGCACTTTAAACTTACCTTTAATTTAATTCGATCAATGAGGAGGATTTATGTTTAACTGTTTAAGTGTGATTTAACTTAAAAATATAAAATGTTGATAATATTTCAAAATGACATTTGATCAGATACGACGGGAAAGTATGTGTTTAGTAAAGGATTAAGATTGTAAAAACTGTAATTAGTGCATTGCTATTCAGATATTAATTAAAATATTACGATCTTTGTTGTTTTCAAAGGATTATCTAATTTTTAGCGCAATTTCCATTCTGGAGAATTGCGTTTATTAACTCGTCATTTCTGGGAATGGATGGATGGATGAATGTGTGTCCGGGCTTTAAGTCGTATCTCCTCCTTAACGAAGCAATATCGATGACTAGTTCCAAAAGCAATTATGTTAAGTAAGTTAGGAGAATGAGCATAGGCCATAAAAATTCCGGGTTTCTTTCATGTATTTCCCGGAAAAGCCAAAAAACCTCGAAAAAATTCAGTTTTTGGCCCATATCTCGGCAACCAGACCACTTAGCGACTTGAAACATGTACCAATCGATTCCTGCCATAATTTAGAACAATATTGCCGAAGAAAGTTTTCAAAAATATCCTCTCGTTCGGTCACAAATTTTAAAATTACATAAACACCTACAAACCGATCTTTCTTCTAGCTTGAACGCACCCCATCATTATACGTCAGAGCTATTTTTAGATAACATAAGGAAATTGCGCATAAATGTCACTAGACTTTTTTAATTAACTTGTTTTATTCATTTCATAAGATGATCGTCCGTCCGTCCGTCTGTCCATCGATTTGTCTGCCTGCTCGTTTGTGTCTGCTATTTTTAAGACGACACGTTTTTTCCTTAACCCAGGCTTCCCCTGGAACTTACTCACCCCCCCCCCCCCCACACACACACACTTAGCCCGCCCCCACCACTCCCCCACATGTTGCTCCACATAGACACACCGTGAAACGTACCTGGTACGTGAATCACGACACGTGTGAGCACTCAACTAAAAGTACATCGGAAACAAAACCTCCCACACCTTGGGGTGAGTAAAACTAGAGTAAGCCGGAAATAGGATTGGGGGCGAAGGGGGAAGGTGGGGGAGAGGGAGGCGGGCTGTAAACAACCGAACGAATAAAGGGAAATAACCTAGTCAGCAAAAAAAAAAAAACCTAATCCATAATTACCGTTCTTTTCTTTGTCATCCTGTTATACTTTAGAAGTTTCGAGTTAACACGCAGCTTACCATTTTGTTTTTGTATTAAAGAAATGTACCAGGATTGAAACTTAATGAAAATGTAAATTTTAAGGTGTTTAATTTCAATCATTATATTTTTTTTAAAAGAACTAATTCTTTTAATTAATCTAAAGTTGTGATATATTTATATATATATTTTTTAAGAATATGTTAATCTAAAACAGACAGTAGTTTCAACATAAACATAGTCTACAGAACAGTAACAACAGTGTAGTAAGTGTAGTAGGTTCACATATCAGGATTACTAACATAGCTTGATAATTAAGTTTACTTTATTTATATAATGAGTAGACACTTTAGACTCAAATATCTAAATGCTGACACAAGGCGTATACTTAATTTATTCACCTCTATGTGAAAAAAAATATGTAAAAAAGGGGGTGGGGCTTGTATATCCGCTCTTCTACTGGTAGATATTAATAGAGAGCGCTAAAAGGAAGGGGTTGATTGTCCTACTCGTTACTAACGCCCTCGCAAAGCTGTTAAACTAGGCCAGACGAGTTCAGGCTGCTCATCTTAAACTTCAAAGGCCAAAGTGACAATCCCCAAGGTTACAGAAGGCAAGATGACCCATGTAATACTTGATAGGTCAAGATGTCAAGTTTAAGGTTACAGAAAGCAAGATGACCCATATAATACTTGATAGGTCAAGATGTCAAGTTGAAGGTTACAGAAGGCAAGATGACCCATATAATACTTGATAGGTCAAGATGTCAAGTTTAAGGTTACAGAAAGCAAGATGACCCATATAATACTTGATAGGTCAAGATGTCAAGTTTAAGGTTACTGAAAGCAAGATGACCCATATAATACTTGATAGGTCAAGATGTCAAGTTTAAGGTTAACGAAGGCAAGATGACCCATATAATACTTGATTGGTCAAGATGTCCAGTTTAAGGTTAACGAAGGCAAGATGACCCATATAATACTTGATAGGTCAAGATATTAGTTTAAGGTTATAGAAGGCAAGATGACCCATATAATACTTGATAGGTCAAGATGCCAAGTTGAAGTTTACAGAAGGCAAGATGACCCATATGATACTTGATTGGTCAAGATGTCAAGTTTAAGGTTACAGAAGGCAAGATGACCCATATAATACTTGATTGGTCAAGATGTCAAGTTTAAGTTTACAGAAGGCAAGATGACCCGTATAATACTTGATTGGTCAAGTTTAAGGTTACAGAAAGCAAGGTGACCCATATAATACTTGATTGGTCAAGATGTCAAGTTTAAGTTTACAGAAGGCAAGATGACCCGTATAATACTTGATTGGTCAAGATGTCAAGTTGAAGGTTACAGAAAGCAAGATGACCCATATAATACTTGATAGGTCAAGATGTCAAGTTGAAGGTTACAGAAAGCAAGATGACCCATATAATACTTGATTGGTCAAGATGTCAAGTTGAAGGTTACAGAAAGCAAGATGACCCATATAATACTTGATAGGTCAAGATGTCAAGTTGAAGGTTACAGAAAGCAAGATGACCCATATAATACTTGATTGGTCAAGACGTCCAGTTTAAAATTACAGAAGGTAAGATGACCCATATAATACTTGATTGGTCAAGACGTCCAGTTTAAGGTTACAGAAAGCAAGATGACCCATATAATACTTGATAGGTCAAGATGTCAAGTTTAAGGTTACAGAAAGCAAGATGACCCATATAATACTTGATTGGTCAAGATGTCAAGTTGAAGGTTACAGAAAGCAAGATGACCCGTATAAAGCCTTATAGGCCTAGATGACCAGTTCAAGGCCATAAAGGTCATGGCGCAATGTCTGAGTACGACTATAGAATGTATAGGGAACAGCGCCATGCAACAGGGGTCAATGCGACCAGTCCAATACAACACAAGTATAGTTGACCATCTCGACCCCGCGGAGGTCACCGTGACCGCCGGAGCAGACGTATTGATCTATTGACCTAACATGCGTCGTCTGCTGACAGCATCACGAGGAGAGTCTGTTTGAGAGGGTTGACTCGGCTTACACATTTCCGTTTAGTGGTCCGTCTGGTGGGCTTCAAGGCTAATTAATTACAGCACATCTAATTATATCATGGGGAGAGACAGAGAGATAGATAAGAGACTGAGGAAATGGGCCGGGGATTCGGAATAAGTGAAAGTGATATATTTATATACACAGGGGAGATGTTGTTAGAGATGGTAGTTGTGATGGTGTGTTCGTATCTAAAAGCAGACGAAAGAAGTTGAAATAATTTGATGCGTACAAGTTTTAAATGTTAACTTTAGAGATACAAGAACAGTATTTAAAAACCTAATACATGGAATAACTAGTGTTATTTAATACTAATAGATTACATTTGATGTATGCCTGCTAACGATTATATGTTTTCGTTTTAAAATATAAAGAAAGACATGCAATATAAAGCGTGCTTTAAAGAACTTTATTACTCACACGAGAAAACGAACTCACAGCTAAGACCAGTTTTAAAGTGCATTAGGGCGAAGTTGTCCCCGTTTTGCTTCTTAGCACAGAGAAGAAAAAAAGAAATAAAGGGAAGCAACTGCGTCTGTGAAAACATAGGAGTAGCTGGGCTAGTGCCCTTAGATGTTAGTTTGTTTTGACCGTGTTTCTTTGGGTGCGCTCGTGTGTTGCGTGTGTGTGTGTGTGCTCGTGTGTAGCGGGTTAACACGGGGAACTGACACGAAATGGACGTGAGAAATCTGATGTCTAAAGGGTGAGTACAACTATACAGAAATATTTTATTGTTAGAAAATAAATATTGTGCGTAGCATTCTAACAGAGCTTAGTTGATGCTGTTGAAAATTTCAATGCGAATCGATGAATTGATGAATATTTTAATATTTTTAAACTTCCTTTAGTGTAAATGTGTTAATGAGTCGTAACAAGTTATGTTATATTTTAATAACACTTTTCTATTTACAAAAAAGATTAAAAGCATAAGAAAACTATTTTAAAAGACAATTTTCAAATGCAAATTTTAAAAAGAACAACCCTACTAACTCTTCAAATTATTAACAAAAAAACACACAACATTCAGTTGCCATTGTTGAATATAAATAGATTTAAATTGTGTTTTGATTCTTGTTCCGTATATTTTTCTCACAAATAAGCATCATTGTATATTTGGCAAACCATAGCTTTAGCAGACACTGAACACGATGCAAACGTTGATGCTTCGATTAACAGCAGCATGAAGACACACTGCTTTTCACAGTGTAATGCTCCGGTTAATTCATATCAAATCACACATAAAGCTTATTGTCAAGACTAATACACATACAAAGTAAATATCAGTTTGATGTTGCGGTTGATATGGAGTAATTCAGTTTTATGTAATTCACAGTCTAATGTCTGCAGTTTAATCTGGCTCACAGTTTAATTAAATTCACAGTTGATTGTGATTCCCAGTTGGTTTAATGTTAAGATTCACGGTTGTAAGGAATAGTATTACTTCTTGTTTGCACTCTGTTGGTATCGTTATACACGGGTCTACCTTCATTGATAATTGGTCTGTTAAGAAATTTTAATACGGTAGAGAGAAGCAACATGCCTGTTTGTTATTAATTATATTTTACATTTTTAAATTAGGCCAGATTTTCTTTCTGTCCCGCCATTTATTCTAATGTGTGAACGTATGTGTTTGTGTGTGTGTATGTCCGGAACTACGTTCAAGCTTTCAAAACTAACGATATACCATTAATTTAAATTAACAAGGTGAGTTACTTCCCATTTAAGAAATATATTTTTATCAACCACATACTAGACTTTCTCAAAAGAAGGGCGTTTGGTGTCGGATATTATCAGAGATAATAGTTAGGGCTAGTGTTGACTTTAGTTAGTAAAATATAGTTAGTAGTAGTATAACCAAAACTATTTTGTGATGAATTTATATTCGGACCCAGGTTTAAAAAAAAAAAAAAACTCTTGAAATATTTCTCAAAACGTATTCTTCTAGGTTAATGAGTTACACACTTACCTGTATGTTTAGAAACTCAACTTCTGTATTGACAAAAAACAAATGTAGCTGTTATCAAACATAAACAACACAGCCGTCCTATTTTCCTAATCTATCTTTGTCATTAGCCGGTAGATATACGTAGTGCTTACCTGGGATCTCAGTGAATATAGTTTTTATACTGCTGGCTTCTGCTGTCTATCTGGATGCACACAATATGTAAACACTAGTATTATGGCCCCATTCTGGTTGACGGCCAGTGTTGAACTAACAGCTGAGATCTGTTGCGGCTTTCTCTCGTTGGTTGCCGCTCCTTTATACGCTATGCTGATCCGGTATCCTTAACGCTACAGTCGGGGCAGAGTTACACGCCCTTGTTTTAGATAAAACTTAGCGCGATTGTAAATGTTACGTTGTTTTATTGTTTTATTTAATTTTATTTATTTAAGTTTTAAGAAAGTATAATTTGAGAGATGTTTTGAATAGTCTTGGCGTAAAGACAAAGAAATACAGGTAAAATAAGTATGGCAACGATCTTCTTTAATTTATAAAAGAAAGACGAACAACTATTTCCAGCCATCTAAATCTCGCGTTGTGTTGATACTTTATAATAAAAAAAACTAAACCTCCACGTCTATAAATCAGGAGAAGGGTCGTGATGATTAAATCTACACTAACACCCCAATGTAAACAGCCGAATATTTACGGTGTCGCGTTTGTTTATTAGGGTCGTTATGAGAAGGTCACGTCGTTAAACGATACAGACTTGTTAACGTGCACTAACTCACCCCGACTCGCACCGTGTCACCACAGACACGCCCATATTCTGCAGGCTTAACGTTTGATTGGCCCGTCGTGACCTTTACAGTTCAGAGCTGCTGATGTGTGTTTATGCTATTGTAAACACAGTGAATTAAAAATGATGTGTAGGGTATATTAAAAAGTTGGAAGTTTGTGGCCTGGTGGTTTATAAGGCTGATGATGCTGAGATTTATATTTTCTATATAAATTTCATTGCCCCCCCCCCCCTCCCCCGAAGGGATGCCTGGAAGAAACACTGGGCACCCCACAGAGCTGGGTGGTCTTTATGATGTCCTTTAGATTTCTTCCCCCTTCCCCCCCTGCACTAAAGACAGTCACCCGACAGAGCCGGTTGGTCGTTATGGTGTTCTTTATATTACTCCACCCCCTCCCCCTTAACTAAAGTCAGGCGCTCCACAGAGTTGGGCGGTCCATATGATGTTCTTTAGATTACCCCCCCCCCCCCTCGATCGGATGGTAGTGCACACGCCTGCTAACATGAAAGTCTCGCGTTTGGATTCCGGACTAGTCCGCAGGACGCCTGAGTCCACCCAGCTGAAATGGGTACCTGACATGTGAGGGAAACTAATGGCGGCTGGTCATAGAAACAGGTGAACTCTACTTCACTTGCCTAATGGACCGCTAGGTTTGAAAAGGGAACTTTAATTTTTGTTAATAAAAATTATAATGAAAAATCAGTGTATTAGAAATATAGTTTTTTAATTGCCATACCCACATAAAGATTTTTTTCTCAATCACTATTTTACCCGTACCCTAACTTTATAGGCGCTAGACGTATATTATTGATATAGCTACGGTACTGCTGATACAAATGTACCACACTATCCCAACTAAACTCTAGACGCCACTTGCTGACAGTTTTCCGGTTTAGTTTTTTAAATTTATGCGAGGGAATCCCCAGGTAAAGTATAATACGGCTGACGTCATCTGAAGGGTTTTCTACGGTTTAAAAATAGCTTGTAGGTGGAGTTTGCTTTACTGCGCATGTTTGCTTACTTTCACATCGCGATTACAAGTAGGCTATGGTTTGTTGACCGTAGCAGGGCACGCTACGCCTAGATAGTTTCTGTTGTTCATTTGTTACTAGATCTAGAATCTGTGTCGGATACAACCTGATTTACCTAAAACACGGAACGGAAATCCGATCTAGATATTGAAACCACGAAATGTAAATTCTTTAGCTATCGTGTATCGTATCTAACCGACATATTTTTCGTCAAGGGTTGATACTCTGATGGGAGCGCTAGCATTTTTTTTTCTAAGGGGATGGCCATGAGAGGTATCAAATCCATCTGAGGTGTTGACCGTGAAAAGGATTTGAACCCTGGTCTTTGGGTAGCGCAAATATTACCAAACTTTGGCTTACATAATGAGGTGGACATTTCCCTCTTGGAATATATATATATATATATATATATATATATATATATATATATATATATATATATATATATATATATATATATATATATATATATATATATATTATTTATAACAACCACCCATCCTTCACATGGCACATTGCTACACCTATGACCGTTAGGTTACAGGGTACCCTACAAGCACCGAACATTTAACTTGCGGATTGGCAAGCGCTCGTTCTGCCACTAAACCACGGCATCCCCACCCAGTCGTCTATACCCTCCCTGACCAAAGTCAGGTATACGGAGCTGAAGGGCGGGGGGGGAGGGGGGAGGGGTTGTATCAGGCGGTTAGCTTAACGCTATGATTTTTTTTTTATGTTTAACGTTAATCTTTGTGTCTTAAAAAATCTTTGAAAAACGTGATCGGTTCTGTGGATTTGGTTGATCAGGTAGGCAAACAAAACGACCGCCACGTAAGGAGATTAGCATAGCAAGAACATCCGGGTACCGGGAACTTTTGAACCTGTCTTGGTATACCATTGAAGAGTGGGAACATGTTCCTTATAGAGGGAATAAGTGTCCCTATAGAGTCAAGAGATTCTGAAAGTAAAGAGACAGATAAAGGGGGGGGGGGTGTATCTGGAGAGATAATCACCAAAACTTCCCTGTTCTTTTTACGTAAGCTTATAGCAGAGAACAGAATGAACAATAGAAGATGTCTTGATATCGTAAAGTGCACTCCAAGTTTCCATTCTTACGTTTTTCAGAGGTTTTTTTTTTTCATCTAATTTTACAACAGAGTTAGTCATCATTTTATTTCTACAAGGAAGGCTAATATTTAATTTCCCCGTTCTTTCACTTTCGTTTCTTTCTTACTAATTAAAGAATGGACACTTTTTGATTAATGAGAAATTAATGAGCAGTTATTTTTGTTCTGTGACGTACTTAGGCTGTTTATGTAGAATCACCAACTCTGTAAAGTCTCTGACAACGTCAGAGGCATATAAATCTATTACGCCTCCAGGGGCGGAATATCAGTTTTGCGCCCCCCTCCCATTTTTACATAGTTATTTCTGTTTGTGAAAAAGTGACCCTTCCCCCCCCCCCCCCCCATTTGCAGTTGGATAGGTTTACCCGTTATTATCCGGTATCCCGTAATATTTTATATTTCATTGCCACAAAATTGATATGGAAAACTGTTAAATCAATGTGTAAACCCTTAAAGCCGTTTATTTTCGTAACTTTGTCGGTGTATAATTCAAAACTTCAGCTTAAAATGGGCTTTTAAATTAATTTTTCTACCACTTTTGGCGCCCCTTAGGGTTGGCGCCCGGGGCGGCCGCCCCACCCGCCCTCCTCTAGCTACGCCGCTGTCACGTGATATAATTAGAAAGAGACGAAAGAGACGTGGCTCTCACAATTACGGAGCCATAAGTATAGCAATGTAACTGAAAACCACGGGGCTCACGTATATTTTTATAAGGGGGTTTGTTAAATTAGATCATAAAGTCGCGGTGCGCTTAGAGTTACAGGATCTCATGCTTGTGGCGGTACTGATAACTCGAGACCCATCATAAAAAAGCACGGAACTCCTAAAAGGTGTTCACTTTATTCGCTGGTTCATCTTCGAATAAGATGTTTTCTATGTATAATATTACATTCCCTAGGCTTACGACAATGCTGCTAATCTATCCGAGATAGAATAACGGACGTTTCATCCAGATATGCTTTCCTGGCTTGGTCCAAAAAGAACAAGCACACACGAATAACTAAAGTGCAACACTCCTAATTTAGGAATGTGCGCTTGAAAGTTAGGAAAGTGTATCCCATTAAATTTAGAAAAATGCACTGCGACATGCACTAGCAACACAAAAGGCTTTTACATGTTGACTTCATACCAATACTTACATTTCCTAATTTTAGTAAACTCATAAATTTTATTATACAACATTTACCCCGAGTTAGCAATTAATAATAACGAGCTGACCCGCTGCGTATAACACGCCGCTATTTAGTTTTATTTTCTACTTTTCAGTAATTCATAATTTGTCAATTCGACAGTACCAATGCTGTCAGTGAAAATATTTGCTATAAAACACTAAAACCCTCCTTTCCCCCAACCCCCCCCCCCCCCCGTGAAAGCAGCCTCCTCTTAGTTACCTCCACTAAGTTTAACATAGTTTCAAACTAAATTATCTGCCCCTAATAGCCGTCACTAAACCCGGCTCTACGATTTTAAACATTTAGCGTGAACCACAGCTCACCAGACCATGTGGGGGTGGGGGTTGTTGCGATATGACTAGAGAGGAAGAGAGGGGACTGCTAGGCGCGCTTACAGCTTGGTGTTTTCTAACGTCTCCAAGAAGAGAATTAAAGCGGCCGTCTGTGACGACAGTTTACAGACGACAAAGAAAAGAACAAGCAGAAATGTTATTACCTCCCCTTAATTTCACATCGTTTAGAAACTAAATTATCTGCCCCTAATAGCTGTCACTACGATTGTAAACAGCTCACCACACTGATAGGGGTGGAGGTGGTAGCGATATGGTCTGTTGAGCTTACGTCTTGGTGGTGTCTCGCATGGTCCCAATTTAGAAAATTATATATATTGATACCAGTTGATTCATCTCCTATTTATGTGTGACGTAGACAGCAATTTAATGATCCCGGTATTTGCTTGTCATTATGGCTGTATGTGCAGGTAAGGTTCCTATGAACACCCTCACTCCTCCACCCATCACCCACCCACCCCTAAACCCCAATTTTTCACCCCTACCGTTCTTGCCTACACAACAACACAAAAATAAATTGGGCCCACGCTAACAAGTAATTAATTGTCCGTAACTACCATGTTTACTTTTGAGTCATAGTCGACCTTCAGCCGTTTTATTCGTGCGTCGTTTACCGAGAAAAGAATGAATAAAATCCTTTAATAACACATCCACCCCACACGGAAGTCAGATATGTTGATCGCTCCATGTTCGTTGATATTGTGTTGATAAAAATATATTTTCAAATCCTGACCTGTGGCTTTTGGGATGGTAGACCTAGGATGTTTACTAGTGTACTAATGTACTGATAGCTAAGTACGGTTGGCTTTTTTGGCGTATGGCATAACAATGGTGGTACCTAGTTCTACGTCACGATTTTACTTTGTGTTGATGACGAATGTACCTAGTTCTACGTGGCGATGGTACCTAGTTCTACGTGGCGATGGTGCCTAGTTCTACGTGGCGATGGTACCTAGTTCTACGTGACGATGGTAACTAGTTATACGTGGCGATGGTACCTAGTTCTACGTGGCGATGGTACCTAGTTCTACGTGGCGATGGTACCTAGTTCTACGTGGCGATGGTACCTAGTTCTACGAGGCGATGGTACCTAGTTCTACGTGGCGATGGTACCTAGTTCTACGTGGCGATGGTACCTAGTTCTACGTGGCGATGGTACCTAGTTCTACGTGGCGATGGTACCTAGTTCTACGTGGCGATGGTACCTAGTTCTACGTGGCGATGGTACCTAGTTCTACGAGAAAAAGTAAAGATTCCTCTTCAGACCTAACGATCCATTGGGCAGATGAAGTAGAGTTCATATATTTCTTGACCTCGGCATATAAAGGGATAATGCGGTCAGCACTATGCCCAGCCGCCTTTACTTTCCCCAACGTGAGTTAGGTACCCATCAGAGTTGGGTGGACTCAGAGACGTTCCACTAACTTGAACCGGATTCGAACTCGAAACTATCGGGTTAGCTGTCTAGCGCTCCACCGCTTGGCCACGCCGTCCAGTCAGTTCTACGTCACGATGGTATCTACCGTCACCTGTTAGTAGTCCAGTCCTCACACTCACTCACAAAGTCCCTTTGTTATCGAAATACCGCGTTGTATTGTGTTGTATTTGTCAACCATGTGTCACTGATGTGTCATGACAGTCATTGTAGTGGCAGGGGTGTTTCACAATAGTGGCGGACTTGTCAGTACAGCGGCATACATGTGTACAGGCAGTGGTGTGACAGTGTAAAGACAATGGTATGGCTGTGTCATGACACTGCTAGAAGTGTCGCAAAATTGGCAACGGTGTATCGTGAGAGTGGCAGAGATGTGTCACGACAGTGGCAGAGATGTGTCACGATCGTGTCAGTAAGTTCACGACAACAGTGTCACGACAGCCACGTTAAAACACTGTGTCTCCGAGTCGTCATTAATTAGCCCCAAGATAACCTTGAGAAGCTGCCCTGTTATATCCATCTAAGTCTTTACCTGCTAATTACACTGTGTAGATACCACCTTACAGGTCATTGTTTTTCTAAACCAAACACACGCAAACAACTTCTAGATAGGTTTAGAGTACAACCATGTGGGATAGTTTAATACATGATTTGGGAGAGTTAAGTAATTGTGGTAGGGCATGGAACAGACCATATTATTCCTTCGTGTCTATGTTCAGAGAAACAGGCGAACTCTACTTTATCTGCTATTTTGATCTGCAGGTCAAAAAGGGTAACTATACGTGTACTTTTAATTAAGTTAGGTCATGTTATGTAATGTTAGCTTAGGTTATCTTAGATTTGGTTTGGTTAAGTAATTTCAGATTATTTAATGGTTTGTTAGGTATGTTGGTTAATGTAGGTATTGTTAGGTTAGAGTGTACTAGGTACCCATATCGTCCCATTACAACAGGGACCATATCTACTCTTACGTTTAATAACGAGGTATCAGAGGCGCAGCCATAGGTGGGGATGCGGACCGCATCGAGTGACGCCATTTAGCGGGGGAGGGGGGGGGGAGTCCCGGGGGAGGCGGGGCTGACACCAAGACACACTATCGCAACATATACAGAAGAACATAATTTTTTTCCTATTCAATTAATGATTAATTACAGTTTAATAGTATTAATTGACGATGCCCACAAGGTTAGGGGGAGGAGGGGTAGGGGGATGGGTGACACCATGGCGTAAACTTGACATATTTAGAGAAAACAATGCTACATACAGTTGTATTAAAAACTGACTATATATATGCATATATATATATATATATATATATATATATATATATATATATATATATATATATATATATATATATATATATATGTGTGTATGTATATATAACTGTGTAGTCATATATAAAGCCTATTTTTTTTCCTTTGGTCGGAGGGGTGCCGCATCCAAGAACATTCGCCCTGTCTACGCCACTGCCAGGTATTCACGTACAAGCACGATACTTCTATCATTAGTACACCATGAAAGCTATTGTTAGTGTACGTGCGTTATTTGATTCGTGACTTCCATGATAGATAGACTAAATAGTAATAAATTTAACACTGAAATCACCCTTAAGCCGGATACTGGAGTATTATCAGGTAATCGTTTCGAAAAGGGAAGAAAACTATTCGTGCAACAATAAGAACGGCAGCAACCTTCTTGTAAGTTTAGTTTGGAGAACTTTTTCAGCCTGGGGCAACATTTTATGTAGGGGTAGTGGGGGGGGGGTGTAATTGTTGACTTCATGAACTTTCAAACTTACATCCTTTTGTATAAAAAAAATATCAAACTGTATAAAAAATAAGAACATGTTAAATAGTGCTCTTATACTTGGCTAGGATAGGGGTCTTATAGTTGGCTAGGATAGGGATCTTATAGTTGGCTAGGATAGGGGTCTTATAGTTGGTTAAGATAGGGGTCTTATAGTTTACTAGGATAGGGGTCTTATAGTTGGCTAAGATAGGGGTCTTATAGTTGGTTAAGATAGGGGTCTTATAGTTGGCTAGGATAGGTATCTTATAGTTGGCTAAGATAGGGGTCTTATAGTTGACTAGGATAGGTATCTTATAGTTGGCTAGGATAGGGGTCTTATAGTTGGCTAGGATAGGGGTCTTATAGTTGACTAGGATAGGGGTCTTATAGTTGGCTAAGATAGGGGTCTTATAGTTGAGTAGGGGAGTGTTCTTGGCCAGGAGAGTAGTCTTTGACTAGCAGTAGGGTCTTTGATTAGAACAATTTGATAAGCTCAAGGGTTAAGGGTTGTTAATATCAGTGCTGTGTTTGAAAGTCATGTTTAGAAAGTGCAGGATCTTGAAAAATAAAATTAAAAAAATGTGCGGTAAATAAAAGAAATATCAGGCAGTGCTGTTAATTAAGATATTTGATCAGGTTATGTTTTTTAAGAAACGAAAACTCTTAATAACTTTTAGTCTTCTTCTTCTTCTTCGTTCTTAATTTTTAGTGTTGGGAGGGATCGAGCCTTATCTGCCAGAGGGTTTGAACTCGAGACTTTTTTTTTCGAATTTATCAACCATGAGCTTTGCCGACTCGACCATGCTTCCATCACAATTAAGGATTACGTGTCAACTGGTTATGCGCCATTTGGGCCATTGACTCCGATTATCTGCCCGAGGGTTCAAACTCGAGACTTTTCGGTTTAGCAACCATGAGCTTTACCGACTCGACCACGCCGACACCCCTAACTTTTATTGAAATTCATTAATTCAACAGATGACATGTAACCGACTACAAAGATTCAGGCGAGGCACTGAAGTTCCGTGCACATATCCGTTAGTTTAATTCCATTTTTTTTACATTTCCGTTAACTAAAATAGTTCTTGTGTATAAAGTACCCGGATGGAAAGACCCCCATATTCAGATTTGTTACCTTGTTGGGGTGTGCACTATATTGCAAAGATCCAGAACATTCTGTACCGTAGACTTCGTTTTATCCCGTATCCCGCGCACGACTCATCAAAAGCATCACCTTAAAGTCATATCTTAAAGTCATCCGTGTAGGATGACTCTACTGATTCAAGTCGTTTATCATTACGGGAGTAGTTAGATAAAACTGCTAAAACCGCTCAAATAGTATATTGTGCTTAAAGCACTTCCTTAAGCGTAAGACTATGTATTAGTATTTTGAGTATTAGAAATATGCATGAGATACTTTCACTTATGCCTGGAAAGAAAAAAAAAAACCTCAGACATGTTTTTTTTAAAAAGCAGAATCGATTTCACAAAGGCAAAATGAAGCAATTATATTTTCCCGAAAAGGTTACGTTTGAATTCAATTTTTTTTTAACTTAGCTCAACTTTGTAGTGGTTTACCAAAACCAGCTATAGTTTCCACGTACCGTTCATTACGTTTTTGGTTTTTGAAATCTGCCGAAGGGTAATTCTTTTTCGACACATGCCCTCGACTCATTGTTTTACATTTTTATCTAACTACAACATCAGACAAATCTTTTTTCGTGCTTAAATCACACACAATCTCAGCTGACACGATCCTTACATTATCCTCCAAATATAAAAACTATTTTTTTCACACAATTTCAGAACATATTTCGTTAAAAGTTCGATTATTTTTAAAAATTTTCATCCCTTACTATCTTGACATAATATAATTGATGAGTTTTTGGTTAATCTTTACGTAATCCATTGCGAAACTCAACGACATAATTTTATTTTGTTAAACCAGTTACGAGATTTCCTAACTAATCCTCTTAAAACTATCTACTGTTTTTATAATTACTGTAATAATAGAACTCGCCGCAGACATGGCTTAAAAAATGAACTAGTTAAGTCTTAATTTTAATACATTTACATTGCTGGTCTATTTGTAGTCGGGGGGTTTTACACATCGGTAAATTAATCAATTAGGTGAGCTGTTATCTTGAGCCCTGCTGTCGGGAGGGTAGATTTACACCTTAGATGGCGACTATTATTAATTCATTATTATTTCGTAGATTAAGGGGGTGGTTTAAAGGACGTGTGGCCAAAATAAAGTCAGATAGTGGGGAGGTAGAAAGGTGCAACTGACGCAACGAAACGAAAGTTAGGCCTATGCATGTATAATGAACCTTCAGTAGGATTTTGTCATTTGTATTTTATGGTGTTGGGGGGACAGGGGACTGTGAAAGAGTGGTTTCTCCCCCACCCCACCCTCCCCAAACACCCACTACCCCCCCCCCCCCCAATACACGTGTTAATTCGTTTATAAACCTATGCGTGTATTTTGAAAAATGAAAGACTGTATTTAAAGTTTTTCACTATTCCGGAATGGGACGGAGTGGTCTATCGGTAGAGAGCTGGACTGCTAATTGTAAGTATCGAGTTCGAATCCGGGTTCAAGTCAGTAGACCATCGTCCACACAACTCTGATGGATACCTAACTCACGTTAGTAAAGGCGGCTGGGCATAGTGCTGACCACACTATCTCTTCGTATCCGGAGGTCACTGAAACAAGTAAACTCTACTTCACTTGCCCCATAGACCGTCAGGTTTGAAAGGACAATTTGCTATTCCGAATATGTGTTTGACTTAGTAGGATATACAATTTATTTCGGGAGTAATCCTAGGACTGCATTAACGGCTTCTATTTATTTGAGCACTAAACCAAAGCATGCGGTTATATTTTAAATTTTATCAAGCAGTTGTAAGGTATAACTAGGATTTAAAATAGAAAGTAATGAAGAGGATACATAATTGTCGTTTTAAGTTTGGTCAGCTTTTGATCGGTCCTAACTAGAGGTTTTAGGTCCATTAATTCAATGGGAAATGTGTGAAGTGTCTTTTGCGAAGACAGGTGATGCAGAGTATGGCTGCGACTGCGTCCCCGTCTTTTAAAGAGAGCAAGCTTAAAAACCTGATTAGCTCGCGGATCTCCTTAAAAAGATTACTCCAGAGGCGTCGTCCAGACTCACTAACTTCTTACAGACTAACATTTTCCAGGCTGTCTGATGTCCTTCAGACTTATTGACGTTGTTTCAATTCACTGTGGTCATGTAGACTCATTGGGACGTTATGAATACGTAGGGACGTCATGCATACACAGTGACGTCCTACATACCGAAACAATATTAGATGTCCTGCAGACATCCTAAGTACTCACGCACGTCTCACATTTTGAGCCTACACCTACAGACGACCTACACAAACTGATGTCTCTTAGCCTGAGGGACGTCACAATTTTCCTAACTTACCCCCACCCTATAACTCGGAACTTCGCCTTAGAATGTGTTTAGTCGCCATGGTCTAACCTCCTCGACCATAGACCTGATGTCCATTTTACTTGCCTGATCTAACCGTAGGTGCCCATAGACCTAATGTCCAATTTAGTCGCCCATTCTAACCCATGCGTCCTTAGTCCTTATGTCTGTCCCTATTCAGGGGTACTTTCACCCAACACCCCGCCACACCCTCCCTCATGTAGCATGTCCAATTTACTCCGGGATTTCTGCTGCATGTGATCCGTATTTGCTCTCGTCCTGTTTTCTTTGAACCAGGTAAAAGACAGATATCGCCTACCTGTAAAGTGGGCGATCACTGTTGACATATTTCAAGTCTTGAAAAGTTAAACGCATTGCATTTCAAAAACCTTTTCATCGGTCATGTTTGAGTATGGCTCAATTAGAGCGGAAATTTTACAGACAGATTAGCACAGGAAGAAAACCATACATTAATCGTTGTTGATATTAGAAAAGGTCGCTGTGATCGCTTTGGATTTGTCTGAAATCTATTTTTAACCATAAAAGTGGTGGGTGGAACCACTTCCTGTGAAGTTATCTCTAACATCGTATCGAAAAGTCTGTAAAGATAAACTTTTCGACGATCCACAGGACAGGTGAAGTAGAGTCATATTACCGGGACCACGGCATTTGGAGCTGGGTGAGTTATTTGCCCAACATGGCTGTCTTTACTTTCCTAAACGTGATCCAGGTACCTAGAAGAGCTGGGTGGACTCGGGAACATCATACGGACTAGAGCCCGAGATCCTAAACCCGTGTTCTTTTGCATGAGATATTATATGCATGAAAACATGTTATTTAACAGAAATACGCCAAACACAAAAGATTGAGCTGCTTATTATTTACGGTATTTTAAGAAAATGTCCTTGTTGTCCCATTTCATCTAGCTTAACTTAAGCTAAAAAGCGCTATTGATGACTTGACGTACATTTTTATAACTTGACATACTTTTGTATGACTTGCCATACATTTTTATGACTTTACATACTTTGAGTGAGGTACCTGGACATAGGTTCACGTGTCAAACGACACACGAGAACCTGGACTTAATCTTCCCTCGCCATTCACAACTCATGCAGCACATGTCATTGTGTTACCTGCCTATGTAACGCTGTGTGTGTGCACGTATGGTGAACACATTGAAAGGCAGTCGGCTCTCAATGGAGGTTATTTTCTATAACAATGTCGTAAATCAAAGCAGTGAATATTAAAATATTTGAGCCAATCGCCAATGTCCCCTATTATAATCAATCAAAGCATCATTAGTTACAATAGTTGGACTGGGACAAACTGATTAACTTAAACGTGTTGGGTGTATACACTAGAATAATGTAAGATTTTAATCATTGGTTTAATTCAGGGTTAATCAAACGTTTTATTTCGGAGGTACAAATTGATCAATGTTAATTCCAGACTAAGGTTTGTAAGGAATGACTTTTACAAATACATTGAACAAATATCCGTCTCGGCCTTAATCTTAAAATTTATTTTTCGAACGGATGCTGGATTTTAAGTTTTCTTTACCTTTGATGTGTGTTTTGTGTTGGATTCACATTTTCTGTTTACACAAGTATGTGAATTTTTGCACTTTTCAAGTCTCTGATGTATTCAGTTTAGCGTACCGTAGATAATGGTACATTTTTCTACTTAACTAGCCTTAACACAAGCGACGCTTGTTGGAATTATAACCCAGATATACCTTCTCATTGTGAATAACCCAACTCAACCTTCTTAGTGTGAAATATTCCTCAACTGACCGGCCTTTGTAAAGATCAATGGAAATGTGTACTTTTAGGAGAACACCGGTCACGTTTCTTAGACAAATCTTTTGACGTCCAGGAAATCTTAAGGCAACAAATGAGAAGAAAGAGCCCAGATATCGTCCATATTGACACCTCTTTGTAGCTCTTCCCCTGGAAACTTGTGAATAGATCGTCTGTTTAGTCAGGGTATCATGCAACTCACTGATGGACGGAATGTTAACTAAGGATGTCCTGATAGAGATAGTAACAGTGGAGGTACTTTAGCTAGTTCATTGTGCGGGTCTACCCTAGATGGTTGATGACTGGCGGCTCTACCCTAGAAGGGTTGATGACTGGATGTTGTGACATTACTCAAACATTGATGAGTGTCAAATTTTCTGTGATTTTAAAACTGACTCGAGAAGCCGGTAAGTTGTAAAGTTAAATGTGTATGTGGGTTTCATGTTAATGTCGTAAGGTTAAATCTTTGAGTCTGTGAAGTAGTAATGTGGAGGGTGTGATTTAAAGTTGGAAAGATCTAGGTTCTAATACTGGTCATACCCAAGTTGTCAACCCTAGTTTTAAGGATCTGAGCTCACTCAGTTTTTTTAAAAGTACCAACCTTTAAATGAGGGACTCTAAAAGATAAATATAGGCACCATTATATGGTACTGAAGATAACATCCATGCTTCGACCACACATGCAGACTCTACTTCGCCTGAAACGGAATGTCTCCGATCATTCGCAAATAAACACCACCCCGCCTCTCTCGTGTAAACGGTAACCTCTGTGACGTCACCCACAGGTGAATTTAATTCAGCCAATCGCTTGTCAGATCTGACGAGAACACTTTGACCCCCCCCCCCCCGACCCCGAACATGATGGCGACTGACGTGTCAATTCCTGTCACACTTTATGACGTGACGCTTGTCACGTCGTCCCAAATTCACGTCCATTGAAATATTTGGTTTTAGCAAGGACACAAAAAATAACGAGTGTAACCAAAAATATTGGTCTCACCTAACAGTGGGTGTGTGGGTAGTTCAGAGAGCGAAACGGAATTCGGCTCAGCCTAAACGACGGTTGATTGATGAGGAGGAAAACATGTGGCTGTCTACGTCACACGATGACGTTCTAGTGTATTGACATGTTACTTAGGGTTAATGATCAATGTCTAATTAATGTCAGGGAAAGTAGGTGAATACAACTACGCAATCAGTGTTTGACTTTCCCGTACAGGGGAGCAGATTTTAGTAGGTTGTTTTGGTTAAGAGAGTTTTTTTAGTGGGTTGCTAAGTAGGTTGGTTAGTGGGTTGTTTAGACGGTTGTATATTAGAATATTTAGTAGGTTGTTGTCTAAACTTCTAAGCTCCCTACGCAAAATAGAAATTAATTAACCCCAACATTGGTAGAGTTAAGCTTCAACGATAGTGGTTTGTTTGAAGTTTAATTCCCTATCGTATGTAATTTGTGTTAATCTTTCTGTTTTGTTTTCTTTTATTATACCATATATATATATATATATATATATATATATATATATATATATATATATATACACAACTATATTACAATAGCCTTAAGACCACCTCGTTAATCACAGTTGACTCGTAACTACCACCACCCACATCCTGCCCCCTCCCCACCCTCGGGACGTCGATGTTGCAGTAACTCAATGCCTTACTCTCTACGTATTATACTCTCTGACAAAAGCGAATAAATCTTTAATAAATCTTTCAAGTATAAACTCATTCAAACAATTAAATGTAATACTTAGCTTGCGGTGAAAAGACGTAAATGCAAATCGACATAGTAAAAACTTTAACAGCAGATTGTGAAAAAATTCTGAAAATATTAGATCAACGTTTATAAATTGTTTTATTATAGATACAGTCAAGTTTAAACATCTGTAAACTTTAAGGACTAAACTTACTTATTTTATTCGAGTTTGGCCCAATTTATTTTCTGCAAGCTCGCCTTGTTTACCAATAGCGCTGCAGGTAAATCAATTTGTATGCTGTCTGGCGAACCGGGGTTTAAAATAGGCGGCAATCTTTCCAATCTGACTCGGCTGTCAATCAACGGAATCTGCTGCACCGATCTCAGTGAGCAGACGGCATGTGCTGATGTGTTTGGTGTGCTAGCCACGAGTCAATGCACATGTCATTTGAATGTGGATGACATAAGACTACTGACATTTTAGAGAAATTAAAGAGGACTTTTGGAGAAAGAACTGAAAATAATGGCGGCTGTTGGTGATAAGTGACTGCAAATGACATTTGACTTTTGATGACATGTGACTGCAGACGTGAGGTGAACGAAAATGACTTAAATGACATTTAAACGCAGATAAGTGGTGAATGTAGATGACATTTGAATACTAATGTCAAGTAATTGAACGATGACATTTGAAAATTCAGTACTCGAAATATAACCGACTGCAGGTAATAAGTAATTGCAGATGTTATATGAATTTAAATTTGATTGCGGATGCCATTTTATGTCAGAACTTATTTCGACCAGAATGTGGTCATAGATGACATTAATTAAACTGCAGATGTCAGGAAACTGCATGTCATTTGGAGATGTCAGATGTTAGATTTCTGTAGATAAAAACAGATGTCAGGAAACTGCATGTCATTTGGAGATGTCAGATGTTAGATTTCTGTAGATAAAAACAGATGTCAGGAAACTGCTTGTCATTTGGAGATGTTAGATTTAAGATTTCTATAGATAAAATCAGATGTCAGACGAATGTCAATGACAAATTGTGCAAATGTGCTCATGCAGCTGAACCCAAATGACATTTGATGCAGACGACAGCTACTAATGACATCTAATTGCTGACATGTCACTGCAAATGACATATGACTACAAATGACAAGTTAAGCTGCCATCTAACTGCTGTTTAAATAAATACCCCAATGCACATCTGACGTTTAATTTCCATCATTAACATTTACGGAGCGATGACACTATTAAAAACTGGGGACTAATAAATTTGATTTGATGTTTTAATACTGACAAGCCTGAATGTTTTATAACCCAAAACTCATTAAAATAAAATAAACTTTTTGAAGGGTTACGGATAAAGCCAGATAAATTTTCAATTCATTCCCTTCATGCATCTATACATATTTAATTAGCTTCAGATAGACCTGGAACTACATATTATCTTTTTATAAATATTATAAATATATATTTTTATATTCGTAAATCTAGATATAACGTACTAATATATTCAGAGAGTGTAAGATAGAAATATATATATATATATATATATATATATATATATATATATATATATATATATATATATATATATATATATATATATATATATATATATATATAGCGATAACATAAGTTTATGATCGTGTTACCTAAAGTAATGTTTTATGCTTATTAGGCTTACTATAGTTGTGCCCTGTTTTGATTCAAACCAGACGTACGTCATACAAACACCTGACGTACACCTTACAAACACATGACTTACACCTAACAACACCATACAACCACCTGGCACACACCATACAACCATCTGACGATGACACTGACACCACTACCTGTACAGCCTCATTCAATCCCACCAACAACGAGGTAAACAAAATCTGGGACGCTGAAGGTAAACAGTAAACAGTAAACAGTAACCAGTAAACTTCCTTGTGTACTCGCTGACTGCCACCTCGTTATTACAGTTAGTGACGTTGGTAGGAATTTCTCAGGAGGGGACGGGGTGGGGGGACAGGGTGGTGAAATATGTATTAACTAATGATTTTAAGAATCCTAAGCTTGTGTTTTTATAGAATATGAAAACAAATTAAAATCAACACCGTTTGTGGTAACTTAAGTAGAGATTAGCTCCAAATAGCAGTTTCTAAATGCCCCCCCTCCCCCTTTTTTTCTTCTTTTTTTTCTTCTTTTTTTTCTAACATGCCCCCTTATGCCACTAAAAGTAACACAACTCTGTTATATGTAAACAATACAGGATCTCTTGAATTTCTAATAAAACGACTATGAAAGAACTCTTGAATTTCTCATAAAACGGCTGTTATAAGTAAAATATACAAGAATTCTTAAATCTCTTATAAAAAGATCTAAGTGTATCCCACATCCGCATTCACGTTTGTACAAGCCCAACAGAATCGTTATACTTGTGTTTGTATCATAACTGCTGGTAAACAAATAAAATGGCTATTTGGAGTTCCATACTAAACAAACTATTTTTCGAAGAGTGCTATCACTGCTGGTACCATACAATGGTAACGTGGTGTTCGATACAAAACATGTTGCTATTGTGGTTTACCATTCTTGTTATAGATAAGAGAGTTATTGTTGCAGGAAGTTTTTGGCTAACCAGGATATCTGTTTATCTGGCATTTCTTCCTGTTGACTTCACGGGTAGCTGACATTACAGAATGTAGACTGTAACTTTTGTTTCCTACCGTTTTTCCTGTTGACTACATGGGTAGCTGACAAATAATCAATTAGTAGCTCCGGATAAATAAACAACGCCACCTCCCTAGGGTGGTGGTTCGGACTTAAGTGACGACGACGAGTTAGGAAGGGAGGGAGAATCTTTGAAAGAGGTGTGGGGTGGGGAGAGCAGGGGGGACGGGACCAAATTTATCATAATGGCGCCTTATCGGAAATAGGTTTAAATTAAATAAATTTAAAATAAATTTAAGTTTTTACTACGGTACAAATATCTTCACTTTACAGATACTACGAACTTAACACTGTTCACCACGGTGTTTTCTTATCAACTTTATGTTATGAAAATATCGAATGTTTTAACAACTAGACATTTCATTATTTCATTATTACGTCACAATCTTAGCAACCTTACATCTGATGATCACGTCATAATGTTAGTCTATTTTAGTTTCTGTACATCTTATGATTACGTCACAGTGTCAGTATACTTTAGCATCTGCTGTTTTGGTCTTCTGTTAGTCTCAATATGACATTTCCTTTTGTATGTTTGAGGAGTACTTTCTACTATCTTTGGTTTTAGCACCACTACCTGTCTAGTAACATAGGTTACGTTAGGTATACGTTATGGGGAGGGGGGATGGCCGAATAATTACAGTAAGTGTTAATATGGGACAGGATGGTGAGCACTTGCAGAAGTTTTTACTGTAAGTCTCCCCATAATAAAATTACTGGATATTGACTCACTGAGAAAGCACATCTTAAAAACATTAGGTACATTTAATTAAAACAATAGAATAGCAGGCAGGAAAAAGATAAACTACTTTTAAAAAGTGATTAATCATATCAAGCAACGCTACATAGAAAGTTGACCACACACATTTCTTTTGACCCCCACAAAGAAAGCTGAACACACACAAATTCCATCTGACCCCACATAGAAAGCTGAACACACACAAATTCCATCTGGCCCATACATAGACATTTGAACACACAAATTTAACTCACCAAATAGCTGTAGTTACATCACCGAACGGATTGAACATTTTTGAACAATCACCTGAAAAAAACAATGAAATATCCAGCGTAAGTTTCGCTTCATTGAGCTTGTTTAAAACATCAAAGTTAAACTCTCAATCTAGGCAGTTGAAACACGTTTTGTCTTTCAAGGCAGGTAGTTGGGGGGAAAAAAACACATCAGATATTCACCCTCTTTGTCAACACCGTCTGTCAACCCCCCCCCCCCCTCCCTCCTGTTGTCTCCTGGTGTCTGACAAGTCACGTGATAGGGGATTGTTTGTCCAGTTGTGTCGTGCATTCCGATAAGTGTGTTCGGTCAGTGTGTGTGGGGGATGGGGGGATTAGCGGGCGGGGGGGGGGGGGTGACAGGCGGATTTGTCCGTGTTTTTTTCCAAGTACATTTAGACTGGGAAAAGTTAAGTTTGAATGGGGCTAGTACACAAGACTAAGACTCGTACACTTTGACTGGGAAAAGTGCAATTTGACTGGGAAAAGTACACTTTGACTGGGAAAAGTACACTTTGATTGGGAAAAGTACAATTTGACTGGGAAAAGTACAATTTGACTGGGAAAAGTACAATTTGACTGGGAAAAGTACAATTTGACTGAGAAAAGTACAATTTGACTGGGAAAAGTGCAATTTGACTGGGAAAAGTACTATTTGACTGGGAAAAGTAAAATTTGACTGAGGCTCGCAGAATTTGACTGGGAAAAGTACAATTTGACAGGGAAAAGTACAATTTGACTGAAAAGTACAATTCGACTGGGAAAAGTGCAATTTGACTGGGAAAAAAACTATTTGACTGGGAAAAGTAAAATTTGACTGAGAAAAGTACAATTTGGCTGGGACAAGTACAATTTGAAGTACAATTTGACTGGGAAAAGTACAATTTGACTGGGAAAAGTACAATTTGTGTGGGGCAAGTAGGCTACAATTTAGCTAACACTAGTACAGTTTCACTGAGTCTTGTAAAATATATTAAATATTTACAAATTAAATGCTGAATGACTGGCTATAATGTGATCTATATTACTAGTAATGCCAAATGTTGCTGATCAATTTGGCATTTACTCCCCCACATTCTCTTTGTATATTAATGGAAATGACATTTGAAAATGATATTCTCTCATAACTCTACACTATCAATTGTATGAAAGTAGCCAAGTATACCGTTTGTTGACTATTTTTTTGAAGTTACACTTTTCATGTTAATTCTCACCTATGTTTGAAGTTGGTGATAATGTGTGTTACTGGGGCAGATATTGTGTGCATAAGTTGGGGATGTAGGGGTGCGGGCTTTTTAAACTTGGGGTCGTAGAGTGATGATGGGTTGTGGGGGGGGGGGGGTATTTGTTAGGGTACTACCGTGACGCATAGGGTAGGGGGGGGGGGGTCGTAGTTGTTGTGGTAAGTGTTTTAAATAGCAAACAGAGTTTTAGGTGCAGCTTAAGGTCGATTGTTTTGATGCTAATTATAGAATTAGAGCTGTTTGTTTACTGTCTGGTTTTGACCTAGGGGTCATAGTCGGAAACCGTGTATCCGGAATCAAAGGATTAACGAATAGTCACGAATTCCAGTTGTTGTTGTAAGTTTGATGAGTGAATGTTGGCAATATTATAGTCTCCGTTTGCTGTTTGACGATTGATTTAAATAGCGGTAGTTAGTCTGTTGTTTAAATTATGTCATTTGTCTATTTTTGGAAGTTTCTTTCAGCCATTTTTTTTAAAGCTACTTTTTGGCTTTTGCAGCATTAGTGCTACTTTAAGAGTTAAAGTATGGCTATTGTCTATGTAGCCCTACAACTAGCTACAATTAAAGTAACCTTACCACCTTGCTGCCAAAAGTAGCCTTACGTCCACGGCTACCATGTAAGTAGTTTTACCTCCTTAGCTACCATCTAAGTAGCAATACCACATTTCGCAACTATTTATAAGTAGCCTTGTCACCTTCCTAACATCTATGCAGCCTTAGCATGATGGCTAGGATCTAAGTGAACCCACCACCATAGCTGCCATCTCTTTAAAATGTAAGGCGGAGACCCCCTTCCCCCCCCCCCCCCCGAAAAAAAACGGAATTTACATAGAAAATCTATACTTTTTCCAGTATCCGCCCCCTCCCCCTCCAAATATTTAGTCCGCCCTCCGAAAATATCAAGGGCGCCCCGTCCCCGGAGAAAAAAGACCGAAAGAAACACTGAATGTAATTGGTCATCTTGAGTGTTGGGGGGAGGGATGTGTGCTTATGTGTAGGAGGTGACAAGGAACATGGTGTCCACGTCATTCATTTGTGTGTTGATTTGTCACCCCATCTCCAATCCCTCCCCCCTACACCCATACACCTTATTTCAGGAAAACAATAACCTAATCCTTGATCATAGAATCCTCTATATCTATGTAAGCTTATATTTCCAAGAGAACAAAGGACTCGACTTGTTATAATAAAAAAAACTGTTTGATGACGTCACTGTATTGTCTCTCCAAAGAACATATTTTTTGCAGCTTTTCTACGAAAGCTAAAAGAGCTTAATGTTGAAAAAACGATATATATTGGAAATTTAACCGTTTCCTTTGACTCTAAGTATATATATACAAAATAATTATATATATATATATATATATATATATATATATATATATATATATATATATATATATATATATATATATATATATGTATATATAAATATATTCATTGAGGAAACGTCTAGCTCATGTTAAATTTATATTAACACATAATAATAAGCATACAAAATGATATATTTCTGTAGTTGGGCTTAAATGTTTCCGATCAGTCTCTTCCCGTCAAACGCAGGTCAATAGTCAGGCTGATTTACACACTGGCGCAATAGGGATTTGAACTCTAGACTCTAGAGTTGACACTCTCCGCTCTACCCCTCGACTATATATTATAGAAATGTACTATATTAATTAAGACTTTTAATTAAACTTACCTGTTATTTTCCTTCACGAATTACGAATTCCTTAAAATTTCACTTCCACTGTTTGAAACTCCAGAAAAAAATTAATTAAATAAAATAATAATGAGGTTCATAAAAATTCGTCCTTCCTATACTGAGCCCGACAGGTTAGGGAAATTAAAATTAAATTTATTCGCAGGTTCGTTCCCTTAAGCCTAGGTGTTTTCAAAGCCTGGTGATGTTCACGATCCTGCCCTCGGACCCTCGCTACACGGCACCCCCGGGGCATGCCACTCCTTGAATAATGCAACCTAGATTAGTGGCTAATTCGTTCGTTTAGTCTTTTTCTCATCAGTGGGATGTCGGCGACTCAAAACTGACACAGGTTTCAGAAACTCTGTCACCTATCCAAGTCCGTTTTTAGAGATTTAGAGTTGAAAAATTTGAAGTTGGATCGTTTAACATCTTCGTGAAGATGTTGTAGATTCAAAATTCTCAATGCAAGTTTTTCAACTTTGAACTCTAAAGTTTTAACGAAGTCTCGTGTTTTCTTGATCATTTCTTGGACATCCAAAGATTTTGGTTAAGTCATCACTCAGCAAGTTTGGACGTGTGTTTTTTTTTTCCACGACATTCCAGAACGTCATCTGAAGATTTGGCTCTCCGTAGCTTCACGGACTTCCAGGCATTGGGCGGTCAACTCAAAGTGTGTTGTCATTGAGGCCGAGTTGTCCCCCTTCAGTGTCCACGGCAAACATTGTTGCATTTCGACTCACAACGCAAGGGCAGACAACCGCAAACAAAGGGAAGCAAACACATCTTGAAAAAAAAAGCAAGTTTTGAAAACGACGTATTCCGTATTAACGTGAATGACAAGATAACTATTCATATAATGGACGTTTGTATTTTATATTTATCTACACGTTCGATGTATGTTCAAAGTCCGCAGTCACAGTATCAATGATTACAGTTGTAAATTTGATGCAACCATAACATTGTTGGACATTTTCTCTTGCTAAAAACGCGACAAACTAACACTCCCGAGCAAAGGTTTACAAATCAACGATTCTACAGCAGATTTTCATGTAAGTAGAAATTTATTCTGAGATTTAAATACCAATTGCCATAACCAACTGGTTCTCTATTTTAAAAATACTTCACAGTTTCACAGTATTTACTTTATTAGCAGCTATTCTATAAAATTACCTGACGGTGAAAAAATAAAACTAGTTATTTGATTAGGACGATTTAATTTTTCAAAAGCTTTTCCATTTATCTTTCGTTACAGAAATAGGCCTATATCATAACCAATTTTTCCCAAAATATTAGTTTAAATTTATAATTTTGCTAATATTTTTAGTTCCAACATTTATAATAAGATTTCTACAATTGTCTTACGTTTTGGGCATGGGAGCCGTCTGTACCACCCTCTACCCCTACACCTACATATATATCTGTGTATGGATATCTGACAGTATAAAGGTGTATGTGTTAGAGTACGTTATAACCGGACATTTGCAGTTAAACCGTGTGTACGTGTCTGTGTGTGTGTGATGTGTCTATGTATGTCTGTGTTTGTGTGTATCTGTGTCTGTGTCTTATCTGTTCTAATGAGATCGTTGGGTAGGATGTATTTAAAAAGTGCATCAGCTACTATCGGCTGTAAGTATATTGGGATTTCCTTGAAGTACTGTTACATATGTAATAGAAGAAGTAAAACAGTACATCCTCCCATTAGTTGGAGATACACGAATGGGAAATGTACTAGATGTAATCAGTTGGGAAATACATCCCTACCTTGGCGTTATTATTCTCGATATGCACCCGACTCTTTCACCCATGCTTGCGTCTTTCTATAGTTCAAGCTATTAATTTAAGGCCGATTCTAGTCTGAAAAAAGGATACGCATGCGCAATGGAGAGAAACTACCGCCTTCAATAGTGGCGATGCTTTCGATAGTACTGCGCATGCGTGTTTACAAACAAACTGCAGAACCCCAACCCTAAACCTAACCCTAACCTAACTCCATCCCTATCCCTATCCCTATCCCTAATCCCTAGCCCTAGCCCTAGCCCTAGCCCTAGCCCTAGCCCTAGCCCTAGCCCTAGCCCTAGCCCTAGCCCTAGCCCTAGCCCTAGCCCTAGCCCTAGCCCTAGCCCTATCCCTAGCCCTATCCCTAATCCCTAGCCCTAGCCCTAGCCCTAGCCCTAGCCCTAGCCCTAGCCCTAGCCCTAGCCCTAGCCCTAGCCCTAGCCCTAGCCCTAGCCCCAGCCCCAGCCCCAGCCCCAGCCCCAGCCGCAGCCCTAACCCTAACCCTAACCCTAACCCTAGCCCTAGCCCTAGCCCTAGCTATAGCCCTAGCCCTAGCCCTAGCCCTAGCCTTAACCCAAGCGCAGCTATAAAGGTCACTGCGCATGCGCAGAACTATTGAGTTTCGTGTTTTCAGCCGAAAAATCTTTTTCCTAGTAGTCTCTTCGTTAATTAAATATGCATTTTGACTGACGTTCTGTATATACATGAACCCGGAGATTTGTCTATTGGTAGTAGGTAGGGGGTTATTTTTGCGAAGTATGCCTGTATGGCGCTTTTACTTTCTATTTCATTGTTAGCTAGAATCAGATGTGTCATCTCGTTATTAACACGCGGCAACATTTCTGCTGCTTCAAACCTTTAAGTCAAACTGTCACCCTTGAAACTAAAAATCTAAAAATAAAACAGACATAGTATTAAAAAAAAGTTTTGAGTTTCTCCTAAATACCTTATATTTGTGTTGATGCAGCTTCTGCTGAATGGAGTGGTGTAGCTGTAGAGAGCTGCACACCCGTTAGTCTCAAAGTTCGAATCCGGGTTCAAGTCAATAGACCGTCCCTGAGTCCATCCAACTCTGATGGGTACCTAACTCACGTTAGGGAAAGTAAAGGCGGCTGGGCATAGTGCTGACCACACTATTTCTTCATATATGCCGAGGTCACAGAAACAAGTGAACTCTACTTCACTTGCCCCATAGACCGTCAGGTTTGAAAGGGAACTTTTTACAGCTTCAATACAAGGCCTTACTTTTCTTTGACGGCAATCAACAAGTTCTCTAATTTTATAACATTTCACAATGATTCTCAAACAGCTGTGACACTACTAGGACTTACTCATCTATGATGCCAATCAACATGTCATGTGGTATTAATGAATTACAACATTTCACAATGATTCTCAAACAGCTGTAACATTAGCAACCTGCCTGATTTGTCAATTTCCCGACCATGTGTCTTGAGTGACCCTGTCAGTGCGGCATTATTTTACCATGAACCCGGATCTCCACCAGACCTCACCCAGAATCACTGAACCCTGACTTCTCCGCTTGACAATGTAGAATATTCTAGTCCTGTTCCCCAACCCTCCATCTACAAATGCTTGACCTCATACATTTTTATTTTCCCTCGAAATTATCCCAACCTACCCCTGCCCTCACGCAGGGAGAATCTGGCCGAAACCCGATCCTCACGTCCCTGAACCGAGCATGACGTAGCACGTCTGAGCGACAGCCTACCTAAGCATAGCCCAGTACACAGAAGGCAACATTCCACCCCAAACACTCCAGCGTTCACAAAATGACACGTCACTTCCTGATATCCAAACCAGGACCTAACGCTTGTCACACGTCGTTCTGGAAAAGTCTATTTCAGAAGACACTTTTATCCAATCTTATCAACACCCACGATTTGAGTTTGTATTTTTCAAATGATACGAGCGTTGACATATTGTAAACCGTGCAATAGTTAAATAAAACAATAAACCTGCCAGGAAAATTTGGCTCGGTGATTTGCCAGATTGGCTTGTACCTGATAAACCAGGTTTCCAGAATCTGGCTCTGCGTGAACTGGCCATAAAGATAAGGTTCAGCAAAGGATCAATTTAGATTTATTTTTTATTTTATTTTTTGCAACTGTCTGACAAAATACTATTTTGACAAGCTCTCACACAAAACTGGCATGTCATGCGTTAGGAAGAAATGGCGCTTGTCTTGGAGATTTTTTTTAATACCTCAGTAGTGGGATACACTTTTAAATGAAACGCTATGCCTGATAAGTTTTTGAAAATTTAATATTTGAATTTTTGAAATAAGCAGCATTAAAACTAATTAAATTGAGTGCGGATGTACGTTTAATAATATTTCAGAATTAAATCTTGATTCTGGATCTTTCACAATACTTACACAAAGTTATGTAAAATATTCTGTCACCATTATATATTTTATTGTATTTCTCGAAAATGTTCCTGTCAAAAATCAACCAACCGTGAAGATCCTGGCACACATTTTCCAGAGAATTTGTACTGCCTCCACGTGTAACACATCCCATGTCAAAGGTCAAGGTCTGTCGTCTCACATCCTCTGTGCATGCGAGTTTTAACATTTAAAGCAGTTTATGTTTCTTTGCATGCATGTCCACTAGCTGTAATTGTAATACAATTTAAAATGAGGAAGTTGGTGTAAGGTGTTGTGTTAGTAGAAGCAGAGTAGGGCAGTTTATTTGACGCTTGGTGAAACAATTTCTGATTATCCTAACACCCTTCCCCACTCCCCCTACTGCACACAATCAACTCATCTAACTCTTCTTGCGACCAACCCCATGCTCAACCCATACATTTAGTTCCATATATACGACCAACCCCATGCTCAACCCATAGAGTTAGTTCCATATATACGACCAACCCCATGCTCAACCCATAGAGTTAGTTCCATATATACGACCAACCCCATGCTCAACCCATACATTTAGTTCCATATATACGATCAACCCCATGATCATTGTTTTTTTTTACTCTTCAGTTAGTCTGAGTAAAGCCACGTATACAGCCAGATCTATGCGCTCATGTCCAAGTTCATATTTTCTCATTCTTTCTCCCTGGAGATATTTCAGCTAACGTATTCAAGCGAGACGTCTTGTGTCACCTTACTGCTTTTGTTTTCCAGGAGAAAAAAAAATGCTTGCACGGCGGTTTTTTTGACTTCTCATTACGGCACCATTGCAATAAATATAAGGTTGTGAGGGGAGGGGGGGGGGGGGTGGCACAAAATTTGAATACGGATGTGGTACGTACGACTGTTGACTTTTCTCATCGCTTCCTTCTCCGGGTAGATTTTCTAAAGAAATCGTCGATCACGGCTCAACCTACAACTTTCTAGAACTTTCCTCGAGCTAACGGAACTCGCAAGACGTCAACCTTTGACATAACCTACGACGTAATTTTATTTTAATTTGAAAAAGAGTTCCAGGAAGTCATTGAACTTGGAGCTATAGTCACATTGTAACGTTTAGCGCTGACGTGACCTGCTGGCTTAAGTTTCTTTTGAAGACCTGTCTTAATACCCTATTCACCCTTGTCTACGTGCTGTGTGTGTGGGGGGGTGGGGGGGGGGTGCACTATGGAGGTTTCTCGGCCTGATTCCGGCTGACTTATCGAACGATTTCGTTGATCATTTTATCTCTGTTACTTATCCAATTGTTGTATTAAGACAAGGAAGAGGTGGGATACATATGGTTTTATTTTAATTGATACGTTTCATGAACCAGTGTTCTTTAGATCTTGAGTCGTTGGCTGTTTTCAAGTTTGCTATTGGCAAGTCAGTTATTAGGAAGTTAGCTATTGGCAAATCGGCTATTGACAAATTGGCTATTGGCAAGTTGGCTATTGACACGTTAGCATAAAGTTGGCTATTGAGATATGAGGGAAAACAACAGTGGTAACTTGGCTGGCAAAATTCCACTAAATTCTAATTAGAATTTCTTTCAACGTGGATGTACTTGAGGCTGACAAAAGTCCGGTTATAAAATACCTGTACATTTACCTGTATATGTAAGCCTTTTACATATACATTTACCTGTGTCTTTACATCATGTACCTGTAGATTTACCTGTGCCTCTATACCATTAACCTATACATTTACCTGTATATGTACGTAATTTACCTATGTATTTACCTGTGCTTGTACATCATGTACCTGTATCTGTGAAAGGAGAGATGCATCTGTAAAATAGAACGTAAAAAAAAGTATTTCCAAAATACATTTGTCAAGCTAACTCAACAATTCAAAAGTTCCACGTAAATTGACAACATTATTGAATTTCAATTATTATTAACAACACATCATACATCAAACATAAAAGTGCACATATTTTACAAAAATTCCTTTTTTCAAAACTCAAACTCAAAAGTGCAGGCACGTATATTTGTAAACACGAACAAATATGTCACTTCGTAATCAACATTTACCTGAGATTTACTACTATTAACGAGACCTATCTAAACAAAGGCGTATCCATACTCTTTCCTAAGCTTTGGCTCATGTAGTATAATTACTCCACGGATTTTTTAGACAGCTAATTTCAATTGAAACGAAGATGGGCCAAGATCTTAGTGTCCGCTAGCCACACCTCTGCACTGTCAAATAAAACCATTTATCAAGGCGACTGTACGACCTAGAGCGTCTAGTTACAAGTTAAATCAAGCGACTTTCACATCAAGTTTACGATAGTAAACCATTAGTCATCCTTACATAAACAAAAGTGTACGATCTAAAAGTATGATTTACTCTAGAATTACTAAGTATAGTTGTAATTTATGTGAAGATGATTATTAGAGATAGCTTGACAATCAATTGTTTAAAAATAAGGCTTTTGAAAAAGAAAAGGCTCTCTCTTTAAACATAGTCCTAGCATTTAAACGGCTTTTAAAATACATTTTTTCTTAATTATCGAATCAGTTAAAATAAATTGTGCAAATAGATTTTACAATTTTAACTTCTAAAACCCGTAACAAGTTAACATATGTATTTGTCTGTGATAATAAAAATTCAAGTGGTACACGTTCATACGTTAAAAAATAATTATGAGCAAAAGTATCACCACGCACCCGATAACCCCATGTTTCTATGCTACTAATTCTCTACCAATTTTGTTTTTATTTGAAAAAGCTGAATCAGTTTATCTATATAGGCTACTATTCTGTAAAGAAAGTCTATGTCTAGGAATTTAAAAAAAAAATTGAACAGAATTTAATTGAAGCAACCTACATCTATGTCAAACATTCCCATTTCATGACCTACTTACATTATATTAATTTTTTAAAACGATTCCCACAATGTCAACAGATTTTTCCGATAGTCCTCAAAAGACCCCCCCCCCCCTGTATATTAACACTTGTGTCCACATCATCGTTTGCATCTATTGACACCGTCCCTAACGAGGTCAAGAAAGTGCATCGCCAATATATCGCAGCTCAATGTCCCGTCGTGCTCCGTAGCACCTTCACGATTCACGCATTGCGCTTCGTCGGCTCGCGATAATAAAATAGTTGGACTGGAAGCAAAGGGATTCTGTCAATAAGTAGGCTGCGATTAATTCATCAACTCGACATAAAAGTGATGCACCATGAAAGATGTTTGTAAGAAATTTCCCTAAGGTAATCGGGGTAAATGTACCGTTTAGATGAGAGTTGTATACCCTTACAATTGATATTTGTTTCTTTTTCTTTTTAGATTTAAAAAAAAAAAGTTTGCTCCATTGCCTTGTGGTTTCGTTTTGTAACCTCATAATCTATGTACGTTGTTTTCATTTCATTATAATTAGGTCAACACGATTCTACTTAGTATATAGGTCAAAATAATATTCGCAACTAGGTCAAGTAAATGGAATGATTAAGTCTTTAAAACGGGCAATGAATAGGTGCAATATTTAACAGTTGTTGAGTGACATTATTTTCGACATTCACGACTTTATTTACTTTAGTCAAAATAAGTTATTTTCCGAAGGTCTTGAAATTTTGTCAGTTAGAGGTGAAATAATTTCCCTTTTCTTATAACCCATTGTTTTGTATAAAAAGTTAGCGTAATGAATTTCTCTTCAATTACATTTAAGATCTTGAATACCTTACTGGGTAGGCTTAGCTAGAAAGTTTAGGTACCAGTCTGTCGTAGGCGCTGATTTTCTTGTCGTTATAAAAGTTTAGTGGGGACACCAAACTCACGATCATTTTATAAATGTGCAAGTCGACAGGTTATGCTGAAATGTATGAATTCCCCTCTGATTTATATTGCTTTCGCGCATATGGTGCTAGCACATATCATACCCAAACCTGTGCCCACTCCAAACCATACCCTTCACACATCACCACTACCCCACACAATACCCCACACACCTCAACACCATCCCCACCCTGCCAACAATACAACACCCCGCGTACCTATGGAGACTAGGGGTGGGTAAGGGTGGGGTAGGGCAGATTGGGGTGTTGAGAGGTGGGGTTGCAGGGGTTGGGGTGAGTGCAGGGGCTAGGATAATAATTTTTTCCATGATAGTGGCAGAAGAGGGTGGGGATATTTAGCGCTAAATTGTCAGTGGTAATCGGATGGGGGTGGGGATATTTGGCGCTAAATTGTCAGTGGTAATAAGGTGGGGGTTGGGATATTTGGCGCTAAATTGTCAGTGGTAATCGGATGGGGGTTGGGATATTTGGCGCTAAATTGTCAGTGGTAATCGGATGGGGGTGGGGATATTTGGCGCTAAATTGTCAGTGGTAATCGGATGGGGGTGGGGATATTTGGCGCTAAATTGTCAGTGGTAATCGGATGGGGGTTGGGATATTTGGCGCTAAATTGTCAGTGGTAATCGGATGGGGGTTGGGATATTTGGCGCTAAATTGTCAGTGGTAATAGGGTGGGGGTGCTTATTGCAAACATCCGTGATTTCTCTACTTTCACTTGACTGTGCTTGTGCAGCAAACATTCAGTCACGTGGGAGGTGTGGGGGTTGAATTTTGGGGAGGTGTGGGGGTTGAATTTTGGGGAGGTGTGGGGGTTGAATTTTGGTATCTGCACTTGGTCATCTTGAAGGTGCACATCAATCAGGAGACCATTAAAAGACAGTTATCACTTATGCTCTGTGGCGCACCTTAGGGATTGGGGGCGGGGTAGATGACCGCATCGGGCGCCGACCGTATGGGGTGGCGAAAAGTTTTCATAATATTCAAAAAGCTTTTTTTTGTCTGCTTTACGGAATTATACAGTTACTTATATAAACTTGCCATACCAACTTGCCATACCAACTTGCTATATCAACTTGCTATATCAACTTGCTATATCAACTTGCTATATCAGCTTGCTATATCAACTTGCTATATCAGCTGACTATACCGACGTATCGTACCACCTTAAACACTATCTCACCCTAGATCTGGACATTGACTAAAGCCTACGTCAAAAATCTGGTGAAACCAACAGGATCTTTGTTGCAACTTTTGTGTCTCACACAGACAGATAGGGATTGATGTTACAAAAGTAAAGGATAGATTAACTTATCTCTTAATCTCGACTTTACCACCTGCACTTTTATGGGTGAAGACAATTCATATCGATATATATATATATATATATATATATATATATATATATATATATATATATATATATATATATATATATATATATATATATATATATATATATATATGTATATGTGTGTGCATGTATGTATGTATGTATATATATGTATACATGGACACACATAATGACCAGAAAAATAAGATTGAAAATTCTTATATATATATATATATATATATATATATATATATATATATATATATATATATATATATATATATGTATGTATGTATGTATAATAAACATGCATGCTTATAATAATGCATGTCCTTTTTTACTTCCTACCCTCATTACTCCATCTTACCCTCCCCCTCCCTCTTTAGGTATTTTAATGCACTGAACCCGCCTTCGCCCCTTCACACACCTTCCATCATGCACTAAACCACTACATCAACACCACCCGTCAGTATTCAGCAAATGAATGACTTAAAACAATAGAACCGACCATGTCACCTGTTTATTTATGCTAATGTCTCTGACACTATCGGCTTGCATGATCTGCCACAGTGGGGGACGAAATCAAACATCAAACAAACTGACGGAAATGTTTAAATGAATCTTTTATTTTCAACCAATCATCATCAAGCTGTCACAACTTACCTATCGTTGATTGGCTGACTTTTTTAATAGTACGGCGATATGGGGACGGCTATTTTGAGCTACCTGTGAAATCGACCCGGGGAGGAGGGCGGAGAAGGCTATATTTTCCGGTTTGATATTTTCCTATTGAATTGGCCAGGATGTACCTAGTATCCAGGATGTGGCTAGTCGTCCACGTAAAGACATCATTAGCTGGCCACTTCCGGATATTAGTTGGGGTGTGGGAGGGACAACCGTCCACATTAAGACATCATTAAAGTAGCTGGTCACTTCCGGCTATTGGTTAGGGTGTGGGAGGGTCCACTAATATGTCACCACTAATGTGTCACCACTAATGTGTCACCACTAATATGTTACCACTAATGTGTCACCACTAATGTGTCACCACTAATGTGTCACCACTAATATGTTACCACTAATGTGTCACCACTAATATGTTACCACTAATGTGTCACCACTAATATGTTACCACTAATGTGTCACCACTAATATGTTACCACTAATGTGTCACCACTAATGTGTCACCACTAATGTGTCACCACTAATATGTTACCACTAATGTGTCACACAGATTACATCGAGGCATTTGCTCATTAGATCTATCATTGTAAGCGTATTTAATTGAGATATCACATTACCATACAGACAAAATGTACTTTCCTTCAGTACAAAGTTCCGGTTCAAAGAAATTCCCAGTACCATATGTTTAGGTGGCAGGTGAAGTAGAGTTCGCATGTTTCTGTAAACCCCTTGATAGTTTGGTCATCGCTATGTCCAGACGCCTTTATTTTCCCTAACTGTAATCAGGTACAGCTAGTGGGGGGGGGGGGGGGGCGAAACATTAGGACATCAGACGTCTCTGATCCAAGGACGAGAGTCGTGTGTTTAGAGTTAGCACCCTTGCGCGCTAGCTCACGAACGCATTAACCAGGCTTTTCAATATTATTAGATCAAAACATAGTACTAGTTTACACATGGACGTCAATATGGGTAGGTGGAGCAGAGTTTACCTGTTTATCAACCCCGGAATTCGAAGGGATTGTGTAGTCTGATCAGTGAAGTAATGGCTAACTACCGTTAAGTTAATTGACATATTTCCAACAGACTTGTCTACTGAGTGAACGCGGGTATTTGGAAATATCTTTAGAAGCATGAGGTATATTTCATTTACTTAGCTTATGGTAATATATTGGACTACGGATAAAAGGTAATCCCAATTAAATTACAAAGACATTATGATGGTGAGGAGTTAATTAAATCTAAACCCAGCCTCGCTCCACTAAACCCAGCCTCGCTGCACTCCTCATTACTAATTAGATATTTGGATACGCCAAACCTAATTCTGGTCCGCTTCAGCGTTTCTTTCAGGCATTGCTTCGGGGGAATGGAAGGAGGCAGCAGTTCCAGCCCCCCCCCCCCCCCATCCCCCCCTCCAACCACCTCCCTCCAACCTTCCCCGAACGAAATATAATTGATATTGAAAATATATACTTAAACATGTGTACGCCCCCCCCCCCGGAAAATTTATTCCACTTATCTGTCCCCAAAAGTTTTAAGTGTAACCGCGCAAAAAAAATGTCTGAAAGAAACACTGGTCCGGCTGCACTAAAAAATATCAACTTCAGGTTTATCAGTCATACATCAACACTCATGTTGTTTTTCTCAGTTTTTAGATGGAATATTTCTAAACGGGTAGGATTTTCAACTGCGGGGGAGCATTGGCTGTACACGTGATCAGGAAAGGTGAAGGTCGCTGCGCTGTTCGACCTTCCGAGAAATTTTGGTGACTGGATTCTAATTTAAGAAAGCGCCCAGCCCAACTGATATCCGTCTATTTTGCTCTCAATCTAACATCAAAGTTCGATTTGTCCTTGGTTGACAACACAATACATTGGGATTTTCTTGTAAACAAAACACAAGGTGCTTATTTGTAAAACAAACAACATGCCAAAGATCGTTAGATCCGGGTTATTAATCCAGTAATTTTTTTATCTTAGATACATTAAAAATTTAAATAATTTACCAACAATGGAGTAAAGTCACTAAGATGTATTTCAATGTGTTTGAGCAGTTCTGACTAGTATGTTTATTTGTGTAGTAAAACTGCTAATATTTGAAACGTGTATGTATATTTGTGTAGTAAAAAACTGCGAATAATTGAAATATGTTTGTATATTTGTGTTATTAAAATGTGCATGGTACCTTGCGACCTGCCTGAAGCAGAGATCTCAGCTCATGTTACTTTTTAAGTCCACCAACTGGTTTGGTCAAGCGAGGTTGTGGGAGTCGTAGGCAGCGTCTTGTGTGTGTGTGTGCGTGCGTGCGTTTACATGTATGTGTGTGTGTGTGTGTGGCGAGGGGGGGGGGGGTGTAGACCGTACTGCTTGCTACTTCCACATATTTTTAAGATTTGGGTTCCTTTCTTTAAAAAAAAAATCATCGTCATCTCTGATTTTTTTTTTTTTTTTGGTTCTTAAACCACACCTGGATTTGTGTCTCGTCTAGACATTTATTTTAATTTAATTTTTATTTAAATATATATTTTAATTTTAAAAAAAATATTGAATAATGTATGCATCCGTAGGTTAAGCCAAATCTGGGTGCATGCCCTTGACTGCTGGTTAAATCTGGTTTGAGAATATCCTGATCGTGACCCTAACCGAGTTATAAATTCTGAAAAAAAAACAAAAAACTCGTGGGTTCGTGTCATCTGGGGTGTAGATCAACTCTGGTCTAGGGTGGCAGGTGATTTCTTACACTCTATGACAACCGCCAGGGTTCAAGTACGTCCGATTGGGCTCAAGCAAGTCTCATACGGGTCAAGCACGCCCCATTGGGTAATGCAAGTCCCGTTGGAATCAAGCAAGTTTCATAGGGGTCAGGCAAGTCCCTTTGGGGTCAAGCAAAACCCCTTGGGGTCAAGCAAGTAACTTTGCGGTCAAACAAGTCTCTGTAGGGTCATGCATGTCCTTAGATTGGCCAACACTGTTCCGAGGTCAACTAACCCACGACTTCTCTATCCACCCTATCAAATCTGTAAACGTTGTTCTATTCACGCCTTCATACCTCGTCTATCCGCCCTATCAAATATGTAAGCGTTGTTCAATTCACGCTTTCTTATCTAAGATCTATGTCACTCATAATGATTTATATATAGATAAGCTCTATACGGATGTAGATGTGCACCCGTTTACACCACATCGTGATGTTGATTGCGCTTGTTCGTGTTAGTTATCTGTCCGTGTATTGCTATTTGTGTGTTTAAGATTAACCTGGTGCATTTGTTATACCCTAACCCTATACCATAACCAGAGTTATTTCTTCGGGGGGCTCAGCCCTCCCCCCCCCCCCCCGAAGAAAGTCTACCCCCCCCCCCCCGGATTAGATGGATTTTATATAGTAAACATACACTTTTACTAGTGTCCGCCTCTCCCCTCCCGGATAAATGTTGCCCCCCCCCCCCAGAAAAATTTTGACCGGCCCCCCCCCCCCCCCGCCCCGCCCCCCCCCCCCGAAAATATCAAGTGCCCCCCCCCCCCCCGGAGAAAAAAGTCTTTGAAGAAACACTGACCATAACAGACTCCTCTTAAAAGGTTACTGGTAAAAGTAAAGTTCCCTTTTTAAACCTGACGGTCCGTGGGACTAGTAAAGTAGAGTTCACCTGTTCCTGTGAACTCGGTTTATGAAGGGATAGCCTGCTCAGCAAAATGTCAAGCCGCCTTTACTTTCCTTAACGTCATTTAGGTACCCATAAGTGCTGGGTGGGCTCAGGGTCATTCTAACCCGGATTACCTGAACCCGGATTCGAACTCGAGACGTTAGAGTTTGAGGTCTAGCACTATACCGCTAGGCCACACCGTCACCAATACCGGCGGTCAACTAAATACACTTCCTAGTGCCAATGCTAATCCTATCCCTAACCCGAATCCTAGCCCTAGTCCTACCATACACATAACCCTAGTCCTACCATAAACCTAACCCTAGTCCTACCATACACCTAACCCTAGTCCTACCATACACCTAACCCCAATCCTAGTCCTACCATAAACCTAACCCTAGTCCTACCATACACCTAACCCCAACCCTAGTCCTACCATACACATAACCCTAGTACTACCATACACCTAACCCTAGTCCTACCATACACTTAACCCTAGTCCTACCATACACATAACCCTAGTCCTACCATACACCTAACCTTAGTCCTACCATACACATAACCCTAGCCCTACCATACACCTAACCCTAGTCCTACCATACACCTAACCCCAACCCTATTCCTACCATACACTTAACCCGAATTTCTAAAACTGGACTTGAGATTACAATACTACTAACAACCTAACACAAATATTTTTGGACGAGTTTATTATCAAACATCGAATGAAGAGGTGGTTTTTTTTTTTGTTTTTTTATAGATCGATTAGTTCGTAAATTTGACCGATAGAATCGCCGATCATGACTGTTTGGACTTCCCTTAAAGACCGAGAAGTCACGTGTCAAACTGTCGGGGTGTATGCCGTAAACCTGGTCCGACTAGGTGCAGACGGCCGATAGAGTTTGTAGGCCAAGTTATGGTTTCATTGGTTAGCGCGGGGGTGGGGTGGGGGAGGGGGGGGGGGTATGGCGGACCTAGGTTCGGCGCTGCTTTGATCAGCATGCAGGAAGCGACACGGGTGGAATCTTCTGGAAACTCCACATCAAAGAGCCAATGATATTCAAGATAAACAAAACAGAAATAGGTGTGAAAATGTGTTGAGCTTAATGTATGCGAAAAGTTAATTACTTTAACGAATGATTGACAGGCGTATGACAGAGGAATAATGTATGCAACAAGGGGTAACGTTAGGGACAGTGTAAAAACTTGACATACTGAACCACCAGAGCATGGCCCATGACGTGGCATAAACTGTGTTTCTTTCAGGCTTTTTTTCTCTGGGTGGCGGGGCGAGGAGGGGGGAGGTGTGCCGGACATTGGTTAAAGTATAAATTATCTGTATAAATTCTATTTCGTTCTAAAAGGAAAGTGGTGGCAATAGGCATGTTTCGAGGGATGGGGGAATGGAAGGTGGTAAGGGGACGATACCTACGTCCCCCCCCCCCCCCCGAAGAGATGCATGAAAGAAACTAGTTCTAAATGGCTCCCACACGTAATTATGTCAGATGAAGTAAAGACATGTACATAACTTAAATTTGAAAAACTAAAGATAATTGCCTGGATTTATGTTATGAAAATAAATATCCGTATGTGTTGTTTTATAAACACAGTCCCACTTGACAAAGAATATTTTTAGCTGGTTATCCCCTATTTTGATAACGGATTTAGTTTCTTTTTTTCCACATTTAATTATGCAAATTGAACACCTTAAGCATTTGATCTAAAATTCCTTATAAAACACAGACGCGATAAAACACCACTCATCAGATAATGATTGCCAAAAGTGTAGTTTTCTGTTGTTGATATTTGTAATTGAACCACTTGTATTCTGTGTGATATATAGGCTGTCCTGGTGTTATGATTAGCTTGTGTTAAGGCTAATCCTCGGATTATTGTTAGGGTTATGGTTAAGAAAAATCGTCGACATCAAGTTAAGTGTTTCTAATATTGTTTTAGGTTTAATAGAAAACTAAAATATAAGGGATTAGTAACATAACATTGGGCAGGGATGGGGAGTTTTATGACTCGGAGTGACTGTTGATTTACAATAGTGCACTCTGGTCAAAACATTTCCTCATATGAAGTCGGACCTGGGACAATATTTTCCTGACAGAAGATGGAATGTCCCGCTCAGAGAATGTTCCAGAAGAAATCGCCAGTCCTTGATCCTGGTCCTGACTGGGAAAGACAAATACCACATCGTCTGTCAACAGCATAGCAAGGGGGAAGTACTCTGGAATAGGGAGTTAGGCGAGTTACTGCCGCTGATCCATTGCCTTGCACTGGGTCGAGTTCAATGACTCTACTTATAGCCATTGATAGAGTGTGAAGTTGTGTTTACACGATACTTTACTAATAGGCGGTGTGTGTGTGTGTGTATCTGTGTGTCTTGTGTGTGCTTAGATGGGTATAAGTGTGTGAGGTGGGGGGGGGGGGGGAGATAGAGAAAGAGAGAGAGAGAGAGAGAGAGAGAGAGAGAGAGAGAGAAAGAGAGGAAATGTTTACATTTGCCTTTACCGACTTGTCATTAAACTTGAAGGAGGCTAATTTTAAATAGCTGCTATTGGTTCACAATTATGCAGCTCATATATGCCTACGTAATTGAATAATCAGTTCTAAGGGCATTCTCAAATCAGCCCCGTAATTTAAGTGTATTTACATTATTTCGCTTCAACAAAATTTCTGTTCGCGTTATAATGTTTATTATTCTATTTGTTTATTCGTTATGAGGAAAATCTTGGATTAAAAGTCATCGTTTTTTTTTAAAATCTAGTACTTAAAACTTACAATGGGATCACCCAATTAAATTTTGTTCGTGTTGAATGTATTTTAAAATTTTATCCTGGATCTAACCTTGAGTCAGAACACAGCCCTAATCCTACCGTTAAATCTAAGGCTTAAATTATCGTTACCGGCTATAAAGTGAGCTTTGTTTGTTTTTGAGAACCAGTTGAGCGACCGGTTTTATCATTTGGCTGTCCATTATTGTGCAGCAGGGTAGAAAACAACCTTAATCCTATAATCTTTTGTGTTGTAGCTTAGCGGCTTAACGTAATCCTGTGAGCCCATATCCGCTTCATTATAAAAAGATGTAATTACACCTGAACACGGCCTCTGTGGATATGACTCACGCTAAATTAGCCTCGATTTAAACACTGCAGGTATACAGTGCCTCACACTTCAGCCGTCTGCTGGCAAACCCGCAGACAGCAGACGACGATATGTGGGTCACAGAAAACTCATATACAGGGACGAGGCGGGAGGGCAGGGGGGGGGGGGGGGGTGAATTCTGGCCTTTCTTCAAAACGCGACTAAATCTGGACCAAACATCTAAAAATAGCGCCCAAATTTTTCCTGTTGATATCCTAATGTGATTCATCCCCCACATATATGTGAATTCGGAAGTTTAAGGATCTTTTTTTTTGAAATCGAAATTCGCAGTTATTGGAATCTACACGTTCTGAGGATGTGGCGACTTAATAGGACCAGACCTAGATCAGTGCCGACATTAGTGTCCTAATGACCTGCATGACCAATACTTTCTTATACCTCATCAAATCTTACAACTAAAATGTCTTAGTTGGTTTATCAATTAAAAATTAAGTATTAATTAATTAAAGCACGGGGCATTGGTGTGACTTAACATAATCTTATTATTTATATATATATAATTCTCTTCTTGGAGACCATAGAAAACACCAAGCTGTAAGCGTGCCTCCTAACAGCCCCCTCTCTTCCTCTCTAGGCGTATCGCTACAACACCCACCCCGACGTGGTCTGGTGAGCTGTGGTTCACGCTAAATGTTTACAATCGTAGAGCCGGGTTTAGTGACGGCTATTAGGGGCAGATAATTTAGTTTGAAACGATTTTAAACTTAGGGAGGTAACTAAGAGGAGGCTGTTTTCACGGGGGGGGGGGGGGGGGGGGTTGGGAGAAAGGAGGGTTTTAGTGTTTTAAAGCAAATATTTTCAGTGGCAGCATTTAAATTATGAGTTACTGAAAAGTAGAAAATAAAACAACTAAATAGCAGCGTATGATTCCTGCTTTAAATCTAGCTGCTCGATATTAAAATAACGATTTTAATTAATAAACTGACAATTTTAATAAGTAGTATTTAAACTGGATTTTGCATTTAAAATTAAAAATTAAAAATAGCGACATTTGACATATTTGTTTGAATATTCTAAATTTTTTACTAAAATTACAAGCTTTTTTAAAGGTTTCAGAATATTTACACTTTAAAAATAAACAACGATTAGCGATCTCTTAGACATATAAACATTTCATAACTCGCATCCCTTCATTGAAGAAACAGATCGACTCTACTCCACCTCAGTTACCCAATTAGGATGGACCGGACAGAACTAAACACAGGGTCAGATGAACGTTAGGGCCACGAAATATTTTCCGAGAGCGGAACCTAAACTCAATTGTAATTGTGCTAAGACAGTTACTGGGGGGCCCCGGAAATCTGTCAGCCTAGTGCCCCGGTCGAACTTGACGACCCCCCCCCCCGCCCGCTCCGCCAATGTCCGTATAATTTTCATGCAAACTCTACTTCACCTACACCGTGAGCTCGTCGTTGCATAAGCCGTGTACGTATTTACCAGCGCTGGCGTTTCGTCCTGTTTTAGTTTCGGTGTATCCGGTAACGTAATCGCCAGATATAGCGCGTGGTTACTGTAAAATCTAATAGTGTACACGTTTATAAAAGAGAAATTTTTAAATTTAAAAGCATGTGAATGTAGGTTTAAACTCCCCACCCCCCATTAAAAAAAATCCCAAATAAATAAAGAGTTTTGTGAACTAAAACATGTAGATTTGAATATATATTGGCGTAGTTCTAAATGCACACATTCTTACATAAAAAGCCTTCATAGATGTCCCACTGGTGTAAATTAATTAAAAGTTGCTGCCGTTTTGTCACGCATGAAATAATACAAGCAACTGCTTGATTTTGTTTAATTAAGATTGGGGGGAGGGGGGGGGGGCTTCACTTTAGGACCTCGTGTTATTATTAATTTTTCCACCCCACCCCTCCTCCACTTGTTGAATAAAGGTTCCATTTCTTATTTTAAGTGAATATTTTTACTACATTAGTAGTAGAATACCTAACTAATTAAAATTTTATTATATTTAACATATGACATTCTAATGACGCTTGAAGTGCTGATTCAAACAAAAACAACCGTTCTTGAAGTACTTTGATTATTTAAAATGTACTTTTCGAAGGTAGAAAATTAGCAGTTTACGGTAACGGATTTACCGGCGAGGTGTGTGATCAGGATACAGTCCCCTCGCGGCGTTGGTCCTTATTTAAACCAGCCAGGATTTTCTCCCGCTATCTGCCGATATAGTTCAGACCACAAGGGAGGCTTGCGATCAATTTGCCGGTTAGGCCTGGGATAGATTGAACTTAGTTACGGATTTAGGTAAACATTTATATCTTCGTGGGTTGTTGATTAAAAAAAAAATCAATCGTAAAAAAATATTCCTATTTAGATTCACTGTATTGAAGATTTCCCATGGGCTAAGTATATAATTTATTTATTTAATATTTTCATCATTATTTTGTTTAAAATTTAGAAGGGCAAGATTTATTTATTTTTTGCAGTCATTTGCATTTTTCTCCGTGAAAGATTATATTTCCGAATATAGTTTTATGTAACCAATATAGAACAGCTAAAATTTATCAGGAAAGATATTTTTCCAGTACGAAAATGGTATGTTACCGTCCAGTATTGGACACTAGTGATTCTTTCATAACGTACACATTATGTTGTCGTTTTACTGGCAGAGCTAAGAATGCTTAGAGTAGAAGCTAGTTTTTTTGTTTATGGTGCTCCATTCAAGGGTTTTAGCACATACGACTCAAGATGTACACTGAATTAAATAATTCCTTTGAGAACACTGGGGAGCAAACGACTGGTATCACACCCATCTACTGGGTGTAAAATATCTTGGATGTGAAAGAAATAAGTTACTTGATTCTTGGTTATATTTGTTTTTATTTGTAAAATGAAATTATCTTAGAAGTGAAAATTTGAAAAACAAATTATTTACGTTATTGTAAAAAAGGTGTAGTCAATTTTATATCTGTTAAATAGTATAGCTACTTTATTTTAAGCTTGTAAAATGGAATGATCTATTTCAATCGCCAATAGTCTAATCCTGGTCTAATGACCAGCCAAATTAATTGTTGACCAACCAACTGAATTGTTGACCAACCAACTCAATTGTTGACCAACTTACTTAATTGTTGACCAACCAAGTCAATTGTTGACCAACTTACTTAATTGTTGACCAACCAAGTCAATTGTTGACCAACCAAGTCAATTGTTGACCAACCGAGTCAATTGTTGACCAACCAACAGCTCAGTCGTCTGGTAGACAACTTCACGTCTGCATCAAACTTGCCGCGCGCATCCCGGAAATAAAAACACGCACGCAGACGACCGTTAATGGAGCGCGCGCGCAACGGCACGAGGAAGCGGTGTCGTTATTTATAGCCGTGACGTCACTCTCGCGATCAAACAAATTTGTCACAAATTGACATTAGGTTTTGCAGTAGGTGTAGAGATTGTGACAGCTAAGCTGAATCTTTTATAAGCGGGTTATAGTTGTGCTGTTGCTCATTCTCGGCCATTTCTCATAGCTTTATACAACTATAATATATAAACATTCAAATAGGTATGATATATTAAATTAAATATTTTATCGTTTTTTTAGTAAAAGAAATTTTTTGCTATTAAGTTAATGTTTATCATATCGCCAGTAAAATTCAACTTTAGTTTTAACAAAAAAAAAAAAAAAAAAATTAACACGGAAAATAATTTTTTCTCATCTGCAGAATGACTTGGTTTAGAGAGTTTCGCAACGGCTATGGCTTCATGTCCTACCCGGACACCAGGACAGCGGTCAGCTTCGACATTCCGCTTCTAGCTGTCACCTACTGCTGTGTTCTGGTTGCCATAGCAACGCTCATTGCCACACTCGGAATTCGAGGAAGGGAGGTAAGTTGAGTTTCTTTAAATTATTAATGCTTGTGTTATCTTTCTTACACGCGGATTAGTAATAACATAGTGAGAGATTTAATCTTTCGAGATTTTCAATTACTCGAACAAAACAAAAAGGTTGGTAGTCAACTTTTTTTCCCAATGATTTCAAAATCTTGCAGGTTGGTAATCAACATTATGTTGGATCATTAATATCGTTTAACTTAGTGATTGAAAATCATTTCGAAATCTACTTTTCAAGTATAAAATTATTCTATTTATGTGTGTTCGAACGTTTAAATAATTCAATTAAAGAAATGATTTAGCCCGCGTTCTTTTCATAAATGTAGGCATTATTTCACCTAATTAAAGCATTTTTAAATACTTTTAAATTTACAAAATGAACACAAAAAAGGGAACAAAAGAAAACAACACAGATGCAACCAAACAAACTAACAGGTTATGGGCCCTGACTGACCGAACATAATCACAGGTTATGGCCCCTAGATTAGTGTTGTTTTAAAACTTGACGAACCATCTCGAATGTGATTTAAGATTATAGTTTGTTTACGACTTAATAGATTCAATGTTTAAATATTTTTTTTACAGAGATGGTCGGCAGCCATTCGTGCATCGTACTCAGTCGCTATCGGCTCCATTTTGCTTGGTGAGTCTTTAAGTAGTTTCTGGTAATGGTGTCAATTGGTTCCGACCCTCCCCCCACCTGTACAGGCTTGTCTGTCACGCTAGTTTGCCTGCTCCCATATAACGACGTGTCTGTCTGTCCGAATATAAAAACCCATGTTTGTATTACCTCTAGTCTGTGCCCCCATATAACCCATTTGTGTCTGTATATCCCCTAGTCTGTCTGTCCCCTAGTCTGTCTGTCCCCTAGTCTGTCTATCCCCTAGTCTGTCTGTCCCCTAGCCTGTCTGTCCCCTAGTCTGTCTGTCCCCTAGTCTGTCTATCCCCTAGTCTGTCTGTCACCTAGTCTGTCTATCCCCTAGTCTGTCTATCCCCTAGTCTGTCTGTCCCCTAGTCTGTCTGTCCCCTAGTCTGTCTGTCCCCTAGTCTGTCTGTCCCCTAGTCTGTCTGTCCCCTAGTCTGTCTATCCCCTAGTCTGTCTGTCACCTAGTCTGTCTGTCCCCTAGTCTGTCTGTCCCCTAGTCTGTCTGTCCCCTAGTCTGTCTGTCCCCTAGTCTGTCTATCCCCTAGTCTGTCTGTCCCCTAGTCTGCCTGCCCTAATAAGATGACCTTTACAAGTCTTTCACCATACAACTCCAATGTCTGCCTGCCCCACATATAACCCCCTGTGTGTCTGTCTATCCCCTAGTCTGCCTATCTCCCTATAACCCCCATGTTTGTCTGTCTATCCCCTAGTCTGCCTACCCTCCATATAACCCCCATGTCTGTCTATCCTCTAGTCTGCCTGCCCTCCATATAACCCCCTGTTTGTCTGTCTATCCCCTAGTCTGTCTGCCTCCATATAACCCCCATGTCTGTCTATCCCCTAGTCTGCCTGTACGGCCACTGCTGGCAGTATGGTGAGGTGGAGATCAAGACCAACTACGTCTACAGGAACAGCAAGCCTTTCGAGGGTTACGTGGGCATCACCGTGGGGCTCAGCAGTGCCAACGTCACCTTAGATGGTGAGTACAGCGGTTGGCATACTGTACCATACAGCGGTTCTCGAAATGTAACATACAGAGGGTTCTCATATTGTGCCATGCAGGGGGTTCTCATACTGTACCCTACGGGGAGGGGGTTCTCATACTGTACCATACGGGAGGTTCTCATATTATACCCTACGAGGGGTTCTCATGCTGTACCATACAGGGGGTTCTCATACTATATAATACAGAGAGTTCTCATATTATACCATACAGGGGTTATCATACTGTACCCTACAGCGGTTCTCATACTCTAGCGTACAGTTCATAATTCAAGTGATGGATTTTGAAATACTCTTTTCCACGTCATAATTATGTATATAACAAAAATTGTCGCCTCTCTTCCACACCCAAGTTTGTAAAAACAAAAGAGAAAAAAAAACGATATTTAAATTTGATTGCTTGATTGCAACTGTGTCCAGAGTTTACGTGAGCTACTCAGCTATAATGGGTACCTGGAACTAATTAGGGAGAGTAGAGATAGAGCCATGCCATGACCACATACATAGGTGAAGGACATCGGAGTCCTCTCTTGTTTACAGATATGTAATGTTATGGTGAAGATATGAATATGTTATTTGTGTATTTGTGTATATGTGTATTTGTTTTGTCACCATCAGGCTACTATGAAGGACAGGTCGATGAAGGCTATGTCTACTACGCCGAGAGCATGCCCTGGGCAGACTGTAAGTTAACCATTGCTACTTTATGATAAAACTACTTTTGTAATTCAAACATTGCTACTTTATGATAAAACTACTTTTGTAATTCAAACATTGCTACTTTATGATAAAACTACTTTTATCTATAACGAGACAAAAGGCCCGTTGAGGGAGAGATTCAACGGGCACTAGCTTGATACTTTTAGTGTTGTCTTTTTATCTAAATCGAAACCAAAACCAAAATCACCACCTCAACCTCAAATTTAACCGGAAAAAAAATGTCATTGAAAACGGATTTTTTTCCAGAATCGGCGTTCTTTTGGTTGTTTAGAAATTTATATTAGAACCGTCACTTTAGAATGTTCACATTCTGTTAACTTGGGCGGATGGACATTTTCTCATTAAAGCCTGGTTGAGACACCTCTCCCCTCCCCCACCCACACACCCATTCACACCACACCTTCCCCCTCCACCCCTTCTCCTCCTCCACACCTCCCCCCCCCCCCCCAACTACGTGACGCAAATTTAAAAACATTCGAGCTGTCACTGAAAGGTGCAAGCTGTCAATTTGATTGGCTGGTTAAACCTCCCTCCCCCACCCCACGTCTGGCTTAGGTCAAACGTAAAGGTCACCCCGGTTTTCTTGTGTCAGGGGTTGAAAAATGTCGCCGAGGTCATTAGGTTCACTGCTCTATTTCTCTGGTGACGGGTCATCGCTCACAGCTAACTCAAACATTCGGAAATTTAAACCCAAACCTTTACTCTTCCAACTGTATTTTTATCGTTTCGGTATGCCGGTATCGTCGTATTTGTTTGCTCTGGAATCGATTCTTCGAGTCCGTACATGACCCAAATCATAACCTGAACCGTAGTTCCACAATTTTCAATAGTTTTCATGTTTAACCTGGTTCAGCCAGCTACAACAAATTGCAATCAACGAAATGAGACGCCTTTAAAGAAACGAAACAAATATTAGCGCGCATTTTACCCTTGTAGCTATTTAGCCACTTTGAGTTGACGTTAAACCGTGCCAATTAGGGGTACCGTTAAAACTAGTCAGTTTTGGTTAACGCTAAACGTTGGCCTTTAGGGATTGCATTTACCCTTGTCAATTAGGGTTAGTGTTAAACCTTGACATTTGCGGTTAACATTAAATCTTATCAGTTTGAGTTAACGTTAAATTTTTCAAGTCGGGGTTAACGTTGAAACTTCTCAGCCGTGGTTAACGTTAAACTTTTCAAGTTAAACCGTATCAGCTGTGGTTAACGCTAAACCTTGTCATTTAAGCCTTTGAAGTTGGGGTTAACGTTGACCCTTGTCATTTGTGGTTATGGTTAAACCGTATCAACCGTGGATAACGTTAAACCTGCTCTCCCCAGATGGTAAAGAGTACCAGAGGTTTGGCTACTTCCTAAAGAGGGGTCTGCCCGCCCCCATCCTTAAGGTCATGGAGTTCCTAACTGTAGACGAAGGAGATTTCAGATGGGGTCGCTCGTTTCACACGGCTGGTCAATACGCTTCAGCTTTACTATGGTAAGTACATCCCATAATTACATACAGATATGCATACATGGTTTATACATATATAGATAGAAATACACATACAATAGTGTGAAGTGTGAGAGTGAGTAAAACGCGTATTATTACATATGTATGATCATAATTGAATTTGATATTGTTTATAAATATTAATTTATCTGATATTTAAGCGATCAATCGTTTTGATCTAACTTTGATTTATTTACACAATTCCCCATCAAAGTACCACTGGTTCACCACATCAAGAAACCCATAGTATATGCTAGTCATGTGACTAGTCATATAATGTAATCATTGATTTACCGTCGGCAACCCAAGAACACCATCACAACACACACCTTTGCTATTCAAGTTTGAATTCTTCATAACACCCTTACCAGATAACACCATTACCCCATAATCCCATCATCAGAACACCCACAAACGCATGCCTTAAACCTTTGAACATCCCAGGACACCTTTACCCCATAACACCCCCACCTCATACACACATACACCTGTACTCTACCTTTGAACCTCCCAGAACACCATTACACCATAACACCCCCTCTCTCAGATCTGTATTCTGACCTTTGAAATCCAGAACAACATTAAACCGTAACACCCCCCCCCCCCAGGAACCAATACTCCATAACACCCCCCCCCAACACACACACCCAACTGTACTGTGACCTTTGAACCCACAGGACGGCCTTTGCCTTCTGGATCGTGACCAACGTGCTCCTGTTCAGCGTGATCGTGTACGGGGCCTACATGTGTTTCCTGACGGGCGCCGCCATGATCCTGGCCTGCGTCACCTACCACACCTGCCAGACCCGCCTACCCCTGGTCGTCTGCTTCGAGGACGAGAACCTGATCATGGTGTACGGCTGGTGCTTCTGGCTCACTCTGGCGTCAGGTGGGACATTTGGTGTTTCTTTCAGATGTTTTTTTCTGGGGGGGGGGGGGGGGAGGTGGGGGGGGGGGGGTAGACGTGCTTCAGAAGATATGCCTGAAAGAGTCCCGTTCCCCTCAATAGATGCCTGAATAGAAGCTATGTGGACAATAGCGTAAAGTACTTAGATAACAATTAACAATAATTAAATAAAATCATAAGACGTCAATATACACAGATAATTAGGTGTACTAGAAGAACTAATCAAAATTCTCACGGAACTACACAAAAGATTTTAAATTACTATTTTAAAACACTAAAAAATGTTAACATAATGGGACTGCTAATTGAAAGTACTGTTCCTGATAACATACACATAATTTATGTCATATATTTTGTGTATGGGATGTCGTTTCCAACCAAAACTATGAATTAAAAAAATAAAGTTAAAAAACGAAATGACAATAATTGTCTTGTATACAGGTATTCTTACCTCTTGTTTTGGAGCTGTGTTGTTTGTCATGTTAGAATTCTACTCTCCTTACATAAAATACAGTGAAAACAGTAGAAAAACTAATGAGATACCTATGATCTTGTCTGCAGGTATTCTAACCTCTTGTCTTGGAGTTGTGCTGTTCGTCATGGACCAGTGCGCGTCTAAAACGATTTCAGAATTCTTTCACCTGGAGACGCTCGACGATGACGACACCTTTGAGGTGAGAAAAAAAGTATTAAAGAGATTTTCTTTCAATTACTGATTATATATAAGTATAGAATTGTTATACCTGATGGTTTTTAGAGTAGATAAAGTAGAGTTGATCTGAGATGTTGTACATGGGGTTCTGTACTTAAACTTAAGCCTGGGCGAACCGATTCGGTTTTCCCCGATTCGTACCAGGTACTCCTTAGAGCTGAGTAGGCTCAGGTACACAATAACGGAGCTCAGAAAGTAAATACTAGACTTTCGTGTTAGCTATTGGCTACGCCATCACTCTATGAGGAAATGACATTTCGGTTTAGTAAAATACTTGCTGTATGTTCTGATATGGTGTGATATTACCTAATGTATGGTGACTTGCTTCCCCTGCCAGTTCTGTGAAGACTTCAGGGCCAGCAACCCCAACCTCCTGATGGACCGGAGGGGCTCCGTGGTGCCCCCACCCAACGACCGCCGGGGCAGCATCTTTCTGGAACCCAGCCGCAAGCAGAGCTACTTCAACGAAAACTTCCAGAAGAGTCTAAGTTTAGGCGACCTGACGCCCAAGTCCTCCATTAAGGAGGGATCCAACGGCGTCAAAGTCAACCCACTGTTTAAACCAGAGGAAAAGGTAAGCAAATCGTGATACGGGTCTTTACAAAAAGGGCTGGTAAGTAGGTCAATAAACAGTTCTATGTCTCATGCAGGTTTTATTGAGCCGTAGAACTGCTTGGTGACCTACATCCCAGTCCTATTGGTTAAATGTTAAATCATTTAAAATTAGTACCACTCTAAAGGAATATAACTTTTTTCGTTTGATTTTTTAAATTGTGTATTCTAAAGCACCGCGACATTTGTTATGTAGTTTATCCTACACAAATGTAAATTTTACAAACTGCACACAAATTATAAATTGCACTTCCAGAACTAATCATGCGTATGCCAGATAAAGTATAGCTTATCTGATTCTATGACATTGGTATATCAAAGATTTAGTGCCTAGCTGCATGACTCTTCTTAACTAGCACATTTATCCATTATACCCGAGGGAGAGGGAGGTGGACAACGGTACCTTGGAAGCATAACACATATCTGATATGCTTTAACAAACTATTATTAAAACTGGTTGAAATGTAATCACGTATTTGATGTAATTACTTCTTCATCGACAGGCACAAAATTTAAAGTTTGATGAAATGTAATCACGTATTTGATGTAATTACTTCTTCATCGACAGGCACAAAACTTAAAGTTTGATGAAATGTAATCACGTATTTGATGTAATTACTTCTTCATCGACAGGCACAAAACTTAAAGTTTGATGAAATGTAATCACGTATTTGATGTAATTACTTCTTCATCGACAGGCACAAAATTTAAAGTTTGATGAAAACGGTGAAGTTCGTATCGATATGGAATGTCTGTGTGAAGAGAAGGAAGTCTGTCTAAGCACCAAGAAGCCTTCTCTCGCCACACTGAAGGAGCATAGAGAGAACCACGCCAACGAGAAGAGGTCGACCTCTAGTTGTGAGTTACTCTACTTCATCTACCTCATTACATCTCCATTATAACTTTCTTACATACGTCATTATTTTAAATATCTTATACCTTAAATCTTAAGTTTGTTTCTTAAATCTTGTACTTGACTCTTCAATCCCCACACATTAAGCCTCGCTTTTAACTTTCACAAATTACACCACCCTTTTTACTTTCTTACACATTAATCTCATTTTTAGCTTTCTCAAAGCTCCATTTTAGTCTTTGTACACACCCCTTTTAACCATACAACACACACTTCCTATTAACTTAGTTACACATTACTCCCCTCTTTAAACTTTCCTACACTTTCTTCCGTTGACTTTCTTACAGTGATCATCTCCAGAGTTTCTTCCAGGCATCTCTTCGGGGGCGGGGCCCCACTCCCCCACCCCCATGAACTAAATGGAATTTATATAGAAAACATATACTTTTACCAGTGTCCACCCAAGTACTCCCCACCCCTGAAAGAAACACTGATTATTTCCCTTCTGGATTCCCAGCACCAGTTATCTCCCCTTCACAAACTAACAGTTATTACAATTTTTACAGCTCCCCAAAAAAGGAACGGCAGCCTACCCGTGGTGACCCACAAGGGCAGTAAAGTGACCTTCAAGTACCCAGAAGTTCAAGGCTCCCTGGCCAAGAGCCTATCGGCCGGCGACATCTTCCACACGGTGCCTCATCACATCCGGGAACTTTCCGAGAGTTCGCACGAGAGTCTCCACGAGAGTTCCCGCGAGAGTTCCCACGAGAGTTCCCACACCCTGGGTCAGGAGACCAGCACCAAGGAACTGCCCTACTCACGGCAGTCGTCAGTGGACAGCAGCGAGACTGACTCGTCCCTGGGGTCAACGGACCGTATCAAATACGTGGGGGACGGCAGTTTTAAAGGAAGTGACGTCAGCATAGAGGTGGAGATTAACCCGTCGACGCCTCGAAGCTGATTCAACAAATCAGCTGTTCATTAATTAATTTTGTTTTAACACGTATTGCTCGGCTCTACTTTAGTAATTATTTTTTATTATTATGATTGATATAAATTAATTTTAAATTATTTTTATATTAATTTTTTATTTATACTTTTTTTTTCGAAAAAAAAACAAACGAACAATTAAAATGTTTTTAAAAAAAAAACAATAAGTTAGTATTATTGTTATATCTTAGCAGGTAATAGTGATTTTTTATTTAATTTTTGAAACTGCATGTAAATTGTGAATATGTGTCAAATATTTAAATTTCATGTTGATATTGTATAATAGAAACGGAATCGTTGATGTTAGGAGCCCGCTGATTTGTGTTGTTCTCAATCTGTCTTTCACCGTGTTTCATATCGGTTTACGGCCCCTGAATTCTATCAGGCTGGCCTGGTTTATGAATCCACTTCCGTTCGTGGAGGGATTGTGTACATAGAATTTTGTTCATGTAATTATGTATAGAATGTATTAAATTTGGATTGACCTGATGTTACTTTTCTTTTACTTGTGTTTAAATTGATGTAATGGAAAAGAATATAAAATGCAGAAATAATTAACTTTTCTTGTTGTTTTTGAAAGTATTAAGTACTTTGTTGGTTTTAGTAATAGGTATCGTGAGCAACATAATGTTGTGTTTGAGCAGTGGCGTAGCGAGGTCGGGTGTAACCCGTTGACGAATTTAATGGTGTCACCCCCCAGAGGCGTAGCGACCCTTCCCGGCGCCCGGGACAAACTTTCAATTTTCGATTTGCAACCCTTCTTAAACTTTTCGATTTGCACCCCCCCCCCCCTCCACCCTTGTCGGGATTTGTCGAATTTGCTCTTAAAAGTCTTGCTAACAATCGAATTAATCACTTAATTAAGTGGAATTATCATTTTTCTCTATATAGTTTGCTATTTTTTGCCTTGGTGTTACCTCCCTAAATGGTGTCACCCGGTGTGGCCCCCCCTCCCCCTCCCACTAAAAGCCGCTTAAAACAAATATTTTAAATAACGTTTCTGCGGGTTGATTTTTGTCAAAAACAGTGTAATAATATAGGCTTAATTATTTTTGTACAGAAATGTTAAGTAATTAACCTTTTTTAGAAATATTTTTTTCAAAAGTATCCAAACATTTTAGAGAAACTTTAGTCTCGATTTGTATTGACATTTAACCTGAAACGCTGTAAAAAAACAATACAATTATAAGAATGTGTACATAAAAAGTTAGACCTAAATTAGTGAAATAATTTTTGTACCACTTCGTAAATACATAAAAGTTACACATGTTACGTAAATAATTGCGAAAATAATTTTTCCCACAATCATTAATAAACGACAAAAAATTAATAAAAATGTTAATTAAAAAAAAATGTAAAAAAAAAGTAAAAAAAAATGTTAAACAAAAAAGGTAAAAAAAAAAAAAAAAAAAAAACGATCACGAAAACGAGACAGCAGACGGTGTAAGTCTGTATGTAAGAAACCATTTTCTCACGCCTACAGCTGAGTCACCTGTCCAACATCAGACGATTATGTCCAGGTAACCAAGCCGGTCCCAGCTTGTCCTCTACCTTAAGGGCTGGCAAACTGTTTCATCAGCGAAATAAATCCTTTCAAACTCGAGTAAAATCATTCGACGCAATAGCTACTTTTTAACTAAAAAAAAATTTACTGTCAAAACAAAAAAATAACTTTTAGAAGCCACTTAATTAAGATTATAATATAAATATTTGACATATTTTAAATTAAATTTGGCTATGCCTGACTTTCTTTACATAACACAACTGATTACGTAACAGAAACTGTTAGTTATTTTTTAATCTAATAATACTTCTGGAATACAGTTCTAAAATGTAAAAAAAAAAATCGGATGGTAACTTAAAATAACAAGTTGTTGACATTTGGAAAGTAATAAATACTTTTATTCTATGAACATTGTACAAAATATATATCAAATCAATTCTCTGTTTTCTTTTTATTTGACTGTACCAACGAGATTTCTCCCCTTTCTAATGAATGCGCGATATATAATCTAACATATGACCTAGTACTAGATATTGACCTTGATAATTAGTACTCAATTTTATTCGAAATTAATTACATCATGCCCTCAAAATATAGTTTTAATGACGTCATACATCCCAAGGGGTTCACACTTAAAGTTCCACTTTAATTGGCCTTAAATTCGAACCCACGATCCCCATTTTACCCTTTACCTTAATCAAACCCCGATCCCTTTTTCTCCCATCCTAAAGCTAATACCTTTTTCCTTCCTACCTGTACCTGACTTCCAAACGATTTCTCATTAATCAAAACGAGCATAAAATTGGCTAAATATCAGCCAATTATTTTCTGCCCCATCAATCACCCCTGGCTGGTCACGTGACCGACATTCGCACCGGACCTGAACCATCCCATTCACGCTGATCTCCCCTTGATAATAATATGCGCACGATATATCCCCCAACAACGTTCAGTGGTGCCTTCAAGATTATATTTATACTCACAGTATTTAAGTAAACAAATACAACGTGTTGATCCAGACACAATGAAGCAATTGGAGTTAAATTCTCCGAAAAATATTTTCTTGGTTAAAGAAATTTTTTTTTGTTTAGATTAGGGTTAGGTTTCACCTGCAACTAAGGTATACAAGCTTTGACAGCTTTAGATAGATTATTTATTACATGCCGCCTGTAGTAAATCATACACATACACATACACATACACAAATATACACGGATACACACATACATATATCCACCACACACACATAAATATAAAGAGATGTATGTAAAAGATTATGTAAGTATATACATTATGAACAGTGGCGTAGCGAGGTCGGGTGTCAACCCAGTGCGGCACTTAATGTAGCTTAGCACCTCCCCCCCCCCTCAAACTTTCGATTTGCACCCCCCCCCCCCCCCCCACCTCAAACTTTCGATTTGGACCCCCCTCAAGTTTTTTCTCGATATTTTTTGCCGTGGTGTCACCCCCCCCCCCTAAATGGTGTCACCTGGTACGGTCCTCACCCCCCGCTCCCCTCCCCTCGCTACGCCTCTGATTATGAATTTAATTATAGTCACAACCCGTGCTAGCTTAGTGTGACAACCCGTGCTGTGTTAGCGTGACAACCCGTGCTGGTTTAGCTTGACAACCCGTGCTGCGTTAGTGTGACAACCCGTTCTGGGTTAGTGTGACAACGCGTGCTGTATTAATGTGACAACCCGTGCCGGCCTAGTGTGACAACCTGTACTGGATTAGCGTGACAACCCGTGCTGGCCTAGTGTGACAACCCGTGCTGTGTTAGCGTGACAACCAGGGATGGGTTAGTGTGACAACCCGTGCTGTGTTAGCGTGACAACCCGTGATGGGTTAGTGTGACAACCCGTTCTGGGTTAGTGTGACAACCCGTGCTGGCCTAGTGTGACAACCCGTGCTGTGTTAGCGTGACAACCCGTGATGGGTTAGTGTGACAACCCGTGCTGTGTTAGCGTGACAACCCGTGATGGGTTAGTGTGACAACCCGTGCTGCGTTAGTGTGACAACCCGTTCTGGGTTAGTGTGACAACACGTACTGGATTAGTGTGACAACCCGTGCTAGCCTAGTGTGACAACCTTTGCTAGCTTAATATGACAACTTGTGATGGGTTAGTGTGACAACCCGTGATGGGTTAGTGTGACAACCCGTGCTAGTTTAGTGTGACAACCCGTGCTGGGTTAGTGTGACAACCCGTGCTGTGTTAGTGTGACAACCCGTGCTGGGCTAGTGTGACAACCCGTGCTGGGTTAGTGTGACTACCCGTGCTGGGTTAGTGTAACAACCCGTGCTGGGTTAGTGTGACAACCCGTGCTGGGTTAGTGTAACAACCCGTGCTGGGTTAGTGTGACAACCCGTGCTGGGTTAGTGTGACAACCCTTGCTAGCTTAATATGACAACCCGTGCTGGGTTAGCGTGACAACCCGTGCTGGCCTAGTGTGACAACCCGTGCTGCCTTAGTGTGAAAACCCGTGCTGCCTTAGTGTGACAACCCGTGCTGTGTTAGTGTGACAACCCCTACTGGATTAGCGTGACAACCCGTTCTGGGTTAGTGTGACAACCCGTTCTGGGTTAGTGTGACAACCCGTTCTGGGTTAGTGTGACAACCCGTGCTGGGTTAGTGTAACAACCCGTGCTGGGTTAGTGTGACAACCCGTTCTGGGTTAGTGTGACAACCCGTGCTAGTTTAGTGTGACAACCCGTGCTGCGTTAGTGTGACAACCCGTGCTAGTTTAGTGTGACAACTCGTGCTACGTTAGTGTGACAACCCGTGCTGGGTTAGTGTGACAACACGTACTGGATTAGTGTGACAACCCGTGCTAGCCTAGTGTGACAACCTTTGCTAGCTTAATATGACAACTTGTGATGGGTTAGTGTGACAACCCGTACTGGATTAGTGTGACAACCCGTGTTGGGTTAAGGACCTACACATACAGCACCTACACATAAAAGACCTAAAAGACCGACTCACACATAACCTACACGTAAGGCCTACACATACAGGACCTGCACATACATGATTTATACATATTAGACCTACACATAAGGACCTACAAATACAGGTCCTTCACATATAGAACCTACACATACAAATCCTATAAGGACCTACACATATAGAACGAAGCTGATCCCTGTAGGTGTACTGATACGCCTCTATTTTACCTCAGTATCTCATCAGCGAGTGGCTGTATTGCATATTAAATCGGGTCACCATTAATTATCTCACATTATTAACCTCCCATGTTTATTTAATATTTTTTTGGCCTTTAATTTTATTTGGCCAGTGATGGAATTTTTTTTTCGTTCAGGAAATTAATTTTTTTGGCCTTCATTCCTCCGGTCATGTTTTTTTTCTTCCTCTTGTTTGGTCTGTAATTTGTTCTGGCTAGACAAACAGACGCGACAAATTGGCTGGAAGATAGGGTCTGGAGACCGAGTTTTCACGATAAAACCATTGTTCTACCAGTTTCTGGTTTAAATTGATTTTCATCGAATAGTTATCGCGTTAACTTTTTTTACACGGTAAAAAAGGAGTACATTCACAGTATACACACTTTAGATATGAGAAGGGTCTTTATCAAAGGATTTTATAGTTTGATTTTTAAAAACGGACAAAGGTTTTTTTAGTTCTAGCAATCTGACCGTTAGAATTGTACAGAGGAAAAGAACACAATTCTTTGAGTTTTTTTTTTTAAATACAGAGGTTGTGTCCATTTACATCATTTTAGTTACGTCCCTTTGTGCCTTGAAAGGGTAGTAACGTTTGCTGTTTAATCAGCTTCTTACTTGCGACAGTTGCTGTATACTTTGCTACATTGTTTTAGCTCGAAACAATGCTGTTAACACTACTGCTGGCTCCACTTGATTTTTGCAACAAATTCAAAATTATTCGACAGGGGAAAGCACTCGGCAAACCAGACAGAGTAAAGACGATAAAGAGTTGTCTAACTTCGAAGCTGATCGAAATGTAAAAATATACGACCGTTTTGGGATGGGTTTTTTTTTTGCAACAGAAGGACTGCGGGAAATCGTGATTCAGTATTTAGACGTGTTATTTTTAAACATTGCATGATAGACTTCCTTTCTTTAAATAAATATTGCTGCTCTAAACGGTTGAATAAAAACATGTTTAATTTATGATTCGATGCACGAAGTAGCTAATGCTAGTGGATGTATATGATGTAGCCAGTAGCCAGTAGCTTATGCTAGTGGATCTGCCTGATGTAGCTGGTGTCTAATGCTAGTGGATGTATCTGATGTAGCTAGTAGCTAATGCTAGTGGATGTGTATGATGTAGCCAGTAGCCAGTAGCTTATGCTAGTGGATCTGCCTGATGTAGCCAATAGTTAATGCTAGTGGATGTGTTTGATGTAGCCAGTAGCTAATGCTAGTGGATGTATCTGATGTAGCCAGTAGCTAATGCTAGTGGATGTATCTGATGTAGCCAGTAGCTAATGCTAGTGGGTGTATCTGATGTAGCCAGTAACTAATGCTAGTGGATCTGCCTGATGTAGCCAGTAGCTAATGCTAGTGGATGTGTTTGATGTAGCCAGTAGCTAATGCTAGTGGATGTATCTGATGTAGCCAGTAGCTAATGCTAGTGGGCGTATCTGATGTAGCCAGTAACTAATGCTAGTGGATCTGCCTGATGTAGCCAGTAGCTAATGCTAGTGGATCTGCCTGATGTAGCCAGTAGCTAATGCTAGTGTATCTGCCTGATGTAGCCAGTAGCTAATGCTAGTGGATGTGTTTGATGTAGCCAGTAACTAATGCTAGTGGATCTGCCTGATGTAGCCAGTAGCTAATGCTAGTGGATGTATCTGATGTAGCCAGTAGCTAATGCTAGTGGATGTATATGATGTAGCCAGTAGCTTATGCTAGTGGATCTGCCTGATGTAGCTAGTAGCCAGTAGCTAATTCTAGTGGATCTGCCTGATGTAGCCAGTAGCCAGTAGCTTATGCTAGTGGATCTGCCTGATGTAGCCAATAGCTAATGCTAGTGGATGTATCTGATGTAGCCAGTAGCTAATGTAGCCAGTAGCGAGTAGCTAATTCTAGTGGATGTGTATGATGTAGCCAGTAGCCAATGCTAGTGGATGTCTCTGATGCCAGCTAGTCAATGCTAGAGATATCTAATGCAGTCAGTCTTACTTAATTTAATTAACGTTCTACTGGGTTTTTAAAATGATGAAGCGAATGAGCAGAGGTGAAAGAAGTCCTATATTCTTTCGACGCTTAGGATTCAGAAAAACAATAAACCCATTTTGGGGAAAAGATTTTTGAATTAAATATTTTCTAAAAAAACTATCGATCATTACATATATTTTTCAAAATATTAATCATATTATGCAACTAAAATAGTATGTATTAAAGAATTAATTCGCTTTTTAGAAAATAAAAAAAATGCTGAGTTAACTAGAACTCAAAGCTTAATGTTAGTAATTAATTAGAATCAATGCAATATTTAAAAGTTATTTGATCTGTCTGTTCACAGGCTATTAATTACAGAACTAATTATCCTAATTAATCCTCCAATCGTGACGGAAAGATATTTTTGTTTTAATATCCCCGGGCACCATTGATGAAATCACAGATTAATTAAATAATCGGCTCGTGATTTTTTTTTTACACTTTTGTGACTGGTGTTCACACCTCTAGGCAAACACCAAACATTGATGTGTATGTGTACATGTTTGGGGAGAGATATGTTTATGTGTACATGTATGGGGAGAGGAATGTGTATGTGTAAATGTATGGGTAGATATATGTGTAAACAAGAAATGTGTATGTGTACACAACAACTCTAATAGAAATAGTACAGAGGCCCTATATGACCCGAGGGGGGGGGGGGGGTTATCCAACAATTGATAGAACTGTTACCGTGGCCCTATATGACCCGGAGTGGGTCATTGAACTGTTACCGTGGCCCTATATGGCCCGGGGTGCGGGCGTTACATAGTCATAACGAGAAACAAATCTCCGTGTTATATAAAAAAAATCAAATCTCGTTTTTTAGCGCGCGATAACGTTACTTACAGACATTCAGGACATTAAACATGCATGGAAATCTGGCAACAATCTAATTTCTGCATCACAAATTCTGGCATACAAATGTCAAGAGAGCATGTTTTTACTTTCTCGTATATACGAGGTATAGAGAAAGTATTGTAATCGTGCAAAGAATAAAATAGAGATTTTTACAAATCTCGACGTTTTACACCTCACTGATACGGAAAAACATAATTTTGCAATCTTGTCCGTATGTCTGTGTGTCTGTGTGTATGTCTGTCTGTCTGTGTGTAAACACGATAACTTGAGTACCGTTACAGCTAGGTTGATGAAATTTCATATATAAGTATTTTATCAAAATCGTAGATCCGTATCAACTTTTGAGCGATTTCCGATAACCGGAAGTGGTACTTTTTCTACTTTGAATTTTTCAAAAGCCTATAACTTGAGTACTATTTGAGATAGATACATAAAATTTCACATGTGAGTAAAAGATCTAATTCTCTACCTTCTGTCAAATTTTGAGTAATTTCCGTTGCACGGAGGTACTAATTCCGAGTTATATAAGAATATTCGAGAAAGTTTAGGGGAGATCACTCTCGGTTTATTTTAAGACATTCGTCGTACAACGTGTAGTGGTGTTTGCTGTAAGGTTAGGGTGTTGTGGTGTTTGAGACGAGGGTGTTGTGGTTTGTGCAGAGAGAGGAGGGTGTCAAGGTGTTTATGGCGATGGTGTTGTGGTGTTTCCTGGTGTTTAATGCAAGGGTGCAGTGGTTTTGATGCTAGGTTGTTGTGGTGTTTGAGGCGAGTGGTGTCGTGGTGTTTAAGGCGAGGGAATAGTAGTGTTTAAGGCAAGGTGTCGTGGTGTTTGTTGTGTTTTCGTGTAAAAAACGTGTGTTTGTTTGACTGTGTATGTGTATGTGTGTATGTAAAGAGGACGACGGATTACTTAAGCGAGATTCCAAAAGCGCCAATGCGCAAAAAATAAAACAGGGTCATTTTTACTTTCTCGTATATACGAAGTATAGAGAAAGTATTGTAATCGTGCACAAAAATCACTTGAAATTTTAACAATTTTCACCGTATTACACCTCAGTCCTTCATCACATCCGAAGTATAGAGGACTTATTTTAATCGGGCAAAAATGATCAATCCAGATTTATCAAAATTAAAAGGTTTTATGCGTAATCCAGTCTGAAAAACTGGGCTTTGCAATTCTGTCCGTATGTCTGTGTGTCTGTGTGTGTGTCCGTGTGTAAACACGATTACTTGAGTACCGTTATAGCTAGGTTGATGAAATTTCATATATAAGTATTTTATCAAAATCGTAGATCCGTATCAACTTTTGAGCCAGTTCCGATAACCGGAAGTGGTACTTTTCCTACTTTGAATTTTTCAAAAGCCTATAACTTGAGTACTATTTCAGATAGATAAATGAAATTTCACATGTAAGTAAAAGATCTAATTCTCTACCTTCTGTTAAATTTTGAGTAATTTCCGTTGACCGGAAGTAGTAATTTACGCTACTTCCGATTTCTCAAAAAACTAATGTAAATTTTTAAAGTACTAATAATATTGCGCGCTATTGTGCACTTTTTTATTTGGCGTTCACTAGTTCACTTGGCGTGCAATTATTTTGTCTACGAGATTTTATTCTATTTTTAAAACTTTAAGTATTTAAAATGGATTAAAAATCATGTCAATAGCCCGAGTTCCCATCCCCTGTTGTTTTATATAAGAATATTCGAGAAAGTTTAGGGGAGATCACTCCCGGTTTATTTAAAAAAACTATCGTATATTATTAATATAAATGTTCGTTAAATTGTATACAGTGCTGGCGCCAGGTTATTTAGCGCCCTAAGCAAAACTTATTTAAAGCGCCCCTCCCCCCCCCCCCCCCCCCCCACAGCAATTTTTTTCGTGCCCCCGGGGACAATCTTTCGATTTACACCCCCCTCCTTTCAATTTGTCATTCCAACCCATTTTGGCGCCCCCCTACTTCCAGCGCCCTAGGCGACCGCCTAGTTCGCCTTATTGGTAGCGCCGGCCCTGATTGTATGACTATTTTCTTATGTTAATTAATTCTACTTCTATTTCATTTATAAGATTTATATCTCTACTTTCATTATTACTGATTATTACTGATTTATATCAAATAAGAAACGTAAATATAAATGTGTCCAATTTGGGAACATTTCAGCTAACAATTGTTTGACAAATTGTCGGATATTTAGACCTCACGCGAAAGGAAGAATCTGAGCACGCATCCTGAATATCCAATTTGCATTTTTCTTACCGAGTCTACCCTTCTGAAGCTCGAACAATCCCACGGAACAGCGGAGTGTTTTTAGCTTCGTCCACATCGATTCACCGGCTCGACACGTTCAGGCCACGCCACATTTTTATGGTGTGTTTGACTTTACTCACACACAAGGCATTGTAAAGGGGACGAGGCGGATGGACGTATGCAACACTGGAGGTCAGAGGCGAAGCGAGGGCGTGGTGGGGGGTACGGACCGCACCGAGAGACACCATTTAGGGTGGTGACATCAAGGCAAAAAATTGCAAAATGTACAGAAGAAAATTTCCTTTTTGCCAATTACATTAATGATTAATTAAAGTTTAATAGTCTATAAAGTACAAATTGACAATTATTATAAGGGGGTGGGGTGACACCATGACATAAACGTCCAAACTATAGAAGAAACAATGCAACATTCAACTGTATTATTAACAGACTATAAATAAACATCGTTACCATTAAGTATGCAGTGATTAATGCGTAAACATATACATGTAAGCGTATGTGGCATAATTTAAAATTATAGATTTATGTAGGCCGACACACACACAGACACACACAGACACACACATACACACACACACACACACATATATATATATATATATATATATATATATATATATATATATATATATATATATATATATATATATATATATATATATATATATATATATATATATATATATATATATATATATATATATATATATATATATATATATATATATATATATATATATATATATATATATATATATATATATATATATATATATGGGAACAGGGCATTTCCCCCCTGTCAATTACCCCCCGGATATTTCCCCCCCCCCCCGACATTACCCCCCAGAGTAATTACCCCCCTGTCAATTACCCCCCTGTCAATTACCCCCCGCCCAGTAGGACATTACCCCAGTAGCGTAGCGAGGGGGGGGGGGCGGGGGGACATATGTCCCCGGGCGCCGACCTTAGGGGGGGGCGCCAAATTGAAAGTTTGAGGGGGGGGGGTGCAAATGAAAATTTCGAGCGGGGGGGTGCAAATGAAAAATCGAAAATTTGCTCCCAAGGGGGCGCCAAATTGAAAGTATGTCCCCGGGCGCCGGGAAGGGTCGCTACGCCTCTGCATTACCCCCCCCCCCCCGGACAGGGTTAGAGTTAGGGTTAGGGTTAGGTTTTAGGGCTAGGGCTAGGGTTAGGGTTAGGGTTAGGGTTAGGGCTAGGGCTAGGGTTAGGGTTAGGGTTAGGGTTAGGGTTAGGGTTAGGGTTAGGGTTAGGGTTAGGGCTAGGGCTAGGGTTAGGGTTAGGGTTAGGGTTAAGATTAGAGTTAGAGTTAGGGTTAGGGTTAGGGTTAGGGTTAGGGTTAGGGTTAGGGTTAGGGTTAGGGTTAGGGTTAGGGTTAGCGTTAGGGTTAGGGTTAGGGCTAGGGCTAGGGCTAGGGTTAGGGTTAGGGTTAAGATTAGGGTTAGGGTTAGGGTTAGGGTTAGGGTTAGGGTTAGGGTTAGGGTTAGGGTTAGGGTTAGGGTTAGGGTTAGGGTTAGGGCTAGGGTTAGAGTTAGAGCTAGGGTTAGGGTTAGAGCTAGTTTTAGGGTTAGGGTTGTGTCTAGCTTTGGTTTTGGTTTTGTGCGAAGTTTTAGGCTAAGGTTGATACTTATGTTTTGGTCTTTTTCTTAAAGTTTGGATTAAAGTAGTAGGCCTATATAGGGATAAAATTCTAGTTAGAGTTAGGAGTTTAACTTGAGAGGGGGGGGGGGGGGGGGTAATTCCCCGGGGGGGGGAATTGACAGGGGGGTAATTGACAGGGGGTAATTGCTCCGGGGGGTAAATACGGGGGGGAAATGTCCGGGGGGGGAATATCCAGGGGGGTAATGTCCTGTAGCCATATATATATATATATATATATATATATATATATATATATATATATATATATATATATATATATATATATATATATATATATATATATACACTTTATTTCTATGTGGAGGGGGGTGACACGAAGTGCCACATCGGGTGACACTCGACCTAGCGACGCCACTGCTCGGGGTAACCTGACCGCTAGCAATGTATTGGTAAGCTGGTGGTAAAACGGCGTATAAATTATAGATCGCGAGGTATAACAACAGTCAGCAAAGTGTAGTTAATCTAATTGGGGTGTGACGGTACATAACATGCATTGTGCAAGTCCCAAACTATTCCAAAAATTCATTTACTTCCGCACATGAAAATGATGAGACACCAATAATGATAATTAGTTCATTTAATTAAACAATGGTACCCAGCTGATATTTTAGTATATTGATCTAAAGATTGCTATTACTCTTTACATTTTATTTGGCGTTCACTTGGTGTGCAATTCTTTTTTTCTACGAGATTTTATTCTATTTTAAAAAGTTTAACCTTTTAATGTTTAAGAAGAAAATACAACATCATTTAGTGAACAAATGTTTTACCTTGTTTTTTTTCTAATTTGTTGAGTGGCGGAGGTAGATGAGGGGGGGGGGGTAGGTGTGGTTCCTTACACGTAACCTGCGCGGTATTTAACAAGCGCTAAATACAGACCGGTTCTGGAGATCTTCCATTTGGGTGTGACCAAAGTTCCACTATGGGCCGGATAGTCTTGTGATAAAACATCAAATCAAACTCCGGCAGGTAAGGGCTTGTGCCTGTCATGTGACGTCACTAGACGTGATGTGTGTAGAGTGGGCGGGGCGAGGGGCAATTGTTGGGTGGGGCGATATCTACGAGTATTGAAGTGAAACGAAGGGTGGAGGTGAAATTACTTACCCTCTAAATAAAAAATAAAAGCATAAATGGTCTAGTCCGCGGACTTGACCTATAGGCCTACTGAAAAGTATTATAAAAAATAATAGATCATCAAAAATGTCTTGAAGGGGGGTGGCCACTCCCTCTGCTCCCTTGCTGCCTACGCCACTGCAATAACCGAGTGCCAAAAACTGCCGACATTATTCTGTGGGATTATTAATTAGAAATTAATTGAAACGGAGCCGTTGTTTCTGCCACTTAGGCCGGCGATCATGCGTTGTGTCACACCACAACAGGTCGAACAAACAACATCGTGTAACGCCGATAACCACACAGCTAATTAGCGTCTCCATTGATTTTGTTTCTACGGTAACAAAAGTGACACGAGAATTAGTGTAATTAGTGTAATTAATAATACATGACACTTGCTCAACACGAGTTGTTAACAGTTAAATGTAAATATTAAGCAGAATGTATATTTTACAAAATATGTATGTAAGTATGTAAGTATATATATATATATATATATATATATATATATATATATATATTGTGTATGTAGGCCGTAGGCCCACATACTATTTTATGATAAAAGTCCAATTTCGAGGACTAATGTACTTTATTTTAGAAAAAGAATTATGCTTTTTTTGTTTTTTGACATACAGTTTTGTAATAAATGTTAGACAACATAATATGTTTGTTTAGTGAGAGGGGGGGGGGGGGGGGTCTGTATGAGTGAATCGTGAAATTCATTCAGCGGCAAATTAATGAGCTCAAATGTCTGGCGCCAGAATTTTTTGGGGATTGGGCGGGCGAGTGGGAAATCATCCATTAATTTCTGGCATGCAGCTTTTCAGACGGGAGAAAGAGGAAAAAACAACCAAAGAACGCTTAGATAAAAAAATTATATTGAAAATTTCACGGGCTCATTTCCTAGGATAATTTGGTCGCTAAGTAGACAGTCGAGTCGCCGGAAGATGTCGGTCGTTTGAGTACTGTCGGTTCGCTGGAAAAGGATGCGTCAGACTTGAAAAATGTGTAGAGGGATAAAATACACGTTTTTTAAAAAATAAGGGTATGTTTCTGACCAGTAATATTGGTCTAACATTTGGATCTAACTACACACCTTCAAGATTTAGGTTCCTGCCCATTAACATTGACTTACTGACTGACTTAGTCCTCTTTTATCCTTACGGAATATAATACCTCCACCATTTCCTTACATTTCTTCCGATCCCTGGCTATTAATTTCGTCATCTCCCAAGACATCCCTGTTGGCTTCAGTTCTTCAAGAAGACTCCGCCTTGGGCGCCCTCTCTTCCACTTTCCCTGGGGGTTCCACTCAAGCGCTTGGCGCGTAACATTTGGGTGAGTCTTTCGCAGTGTGTGACCCACCCAGCGCCACTTCCTCCTTCTTATTTGCACTAGCTTTCCTTCATAGTTCTATGTTCGGCACTTTGTCCTGCCATCTCAGTTTCAATATCTGTCTAAGGCATCTATTCATGAAGGTCTGTATCTTTGCTGTGCTTGCTTTGGAGACTCTCAATGTCTCTGCTCCATACAGCAGAACTGCCTTGACATTTGAGTTAAATATCCTAATTTTTTGTGGTAATG